>NW_024882978.1:0-154178 GCF_019059575.1 Amphibalanus amphitrite | reverse complement strand
TCTCGAAATTTTGATATCGATGACCTAAGGTCAGGTTAATTTCTCGACCTCCCCATTATAAGTCAATGGGGGAAAAATCAACTCGCTGTTTTTACCACTAAAAGGGGTCGGAATGGCCCCATATACCATACATGAGTTCATATACGATCAACCTTCAGGCTTGAGATCGTTTTGCTGTTGGGCAGCTGTAAGGTCATGTGACGTCATCAAAGGTCACCAAAGGTTTTTTGCCAATAACTCCGTACAGGAACAATACAGTCACGCGGATGGTCTCATTGTGTTCAGCTCGTCAAGGCGCATCGAATGATACATGATGACCTCGAAGTCATGTGACCTGAGGTCAACCTTTGACCTTGACCTTTCGAGGTCAACATATATATCATTTGATGCGGATCGACGAGAGGATCACGATTATGCACTTTGTTTGTTCCTATCTTGACTAATTCGAAAGTTATTCGAGAAAAACTCGCCATATCTAGCGCCGCCATTTGGACTTTTTGGCCCCTGTGACGTCATCTTTGACTTGACCTAAAAATGACCTTTGTAAAAATTGTAGACCTTGTCCGTGCGTATCCGATGCCGTTTACCGCTTGTCGCTATCTTGCTTCGTTCTCAAGATCTCAGGGGGGGGGGCGGTCATCCGCCCACCCCCGTCGGTACGAAGTTGGCGCAGACCCCCGTCGCGTCGGTGCGCGGGTTAACATCACGAAAAGTGAAGACCTCCGCTAGCGCTGTCAGCACCGTAAACATTCTAAACAACAACTGCAGTAATCCCACCCAATCAGCGTACGGGAATACTCGACGCTCATTGGCTGAAAGCCAGTGACGATTTTGGGGGCCTGAGCGTTAGAGGAAACCTATAGCAGCACGAGCCGTTCAGTTTAGGACTTGATCTTGATATTATTTAGGCTAGTCTGATAAAAACTCGGGTTGGTTACGAAAACTACAATTCATTCTTGTAGTGTTCTAACAAGTCCTTATGCTTTTTTCTAAAACAATTCGTTGAAAAATGAGTTATTAGATGCGTACTCATGCCAAACTTGCCCCGTTACCATGGCAACCTGAGTTTGTTTGGTCCCCAGAGTCGCGGTTACTAAATTCATTCTTGTCCCCAGTTTTTCGTCGGGAGCGTTCTACCTGGTTTACATAGTCTTGGAAAAGGCTAACATAGCGCAATTCTACTTCGAAACCAGATCAGTTGTTTTGACACAGGCGCTTTTGGGCTCATTTGTAAGTTGGAACTGCGCCTTCCAGGAACACTATCCTTCCTCTAACTGGATAATATATCCGAGTAGGAAAAGTTAGCAACCTCCAGAAGTCGTTTTCGGGAAGAAGATGGATCAGAACGGCAGGAAAAAAATCGAACAATCTGCGCGCTCGATAAAAATGACTCACAAAAAGTCCACCGACGTCTCGGGCAAGAAGCAGGGTCAGCAGCTCCACAGCGCAAAGGATCCTCAAAAGGAACTTCAGCTATACCCATACACGCTTGCTGTGACGACGGAAGCAAGGAAGCGTGTAGAAGCAAACAAGCTGACGGAAGCCGACAAGATCGCTCGTTCTGCATTCTGCGAATGTTCTTTTTTACAGAAGTGCAGAGAAACAGGGGGATTTCTGGAGCGCGTTTTGTTTGCAGACAAAGCCCATTTTTACCTTGACGGCAGGGTCAACTCCCGGAACAACCGGATCTGGAGAGATAAGGCCCAAGACGAGATCGCCTAACGTCAGCTGCACCCCCCCAATGCACTGCGTGGTGCATGTGAGCAGCACGGGCATTATCGGCCCAATCTGAATCGAAGATGACGCGAGCGAGGTCCTCACAGTGCCGCGGAGCGATATCTGCAGGCTCAAGGAGTTCTGACTGCGCTCCAGAGGAAGTGTGTGGACACCATCAACGAGCAGTGCTGCAGGAGGATGGTGCCCCAGCTCATGCTGCCAGGCCCATGTCACTCCACTTTTGATGACATCATATGGGGGCCTCAGGACAATAGGCGCGGCGCGCCACAATCGCTTCAAAGCTACTTGCCAACAGTTGCCATTTTTGAAAATATTATTTTGAAATAAAGTTCCAAGTAATAAAAATATTGTAATGAAGTTGTTGAATAAATCGATACCATATCTAAAAACTTACTGAAAAATGATTTTTCATAGTAAAAATATAAGCTCGATGCGTTTTTACGTTGCTTTCCTGCAACTGCAGAGGGTTTTAAATCGTCTATATTTTCAAAACCGGCCATTTCTTAGCATATTGCTGCTCTTTTTTATCGCTAGAAAATTAGTTGGACTGTCCAATGACATCAATGGTTGAGCGATGTGTGTAAAGTGTCACCAACAATCTTCAAATGAAGTTAGTCATTTTTACGTTGTAAAGGAATGGAGTACCCTTTCGAGCATCAGGGGTGACGTCACTCAGGATCTGTCTCTGATTGGTCGGCGGGGGAGTGACTGTACCTTCTATAGATGGCCTTGCATGCAGCCACTGTGACCCTACAGTGGCTGCAGGAGCGCCTCGGGGGGGGGGGGCGGCTCATCTCCCGAGGCACCCCCACCAGGTGGCCACCGAGGTCTTCGGACCTCACGCCGGCGGACATGTCATGTCAAGGATGACCCCAGAGGTCATCCTTGACACAACCTCTGGGGTCATGTCAAGGAAAGAGCCTACAAGAATGAACCCCGAGACATCCCCGAGCTGAAGTGGTGGTCACTTCGAGCACCAGCTCTAGGTTCCCGGAAGGGGGTCAAATAGTGATCATTGGCGATGGATGCGAATTTTCAATGGTGACTAGTTACAGCCTATGAAGACGTGTGTGCGTCAATAAACACGAAAGGTATAGGAGAAATGAATTTGTCAGTGTTTTCAGAAACACCCTGTATGCGCCGTGATGGGAGGAGTGCAGAGCTGCGGATTCAAAGGATTTTTTTGTGACTTCGACTTCGACTGAGACTCCGGCTCCGGCTTCGGACATTGCTCTTTAAGTTCACATGATGAAAGTTAAGTTCATATTGGATGTCTATCTGGCCTAAAATGACTGCGCGTTCCAATGCCTTGCATTGCAAATATTCTTTTCAAATAACTTTCGCCCCAGTGTGGGGGGGGCATATGTTACCACCCTGTCGCGTTTTTTGCGTGTGAATAAAAACCGCGGCGCGTAGCGCCGCGCCGCTTGGGGTTGCTTTTGGTACATTAATTTTGGACAATGTGTGAAATTTTTTACCCCAGGTCATGTCAGGTCAGGTCACCAGGTCAAGTTAACTGACCAAGCCTAAAAAAGTTTGCAATCATGTCCACTCCAGCCTGCAGTGTTTGTCAGAAAGGTTTTAAATTTGGTGGATTGCATGTTGTTATGGGCGCCTACAATTTGTATGTATATCCGTGACCTAAAGTCAGGTCAGTGGCGTGACCTTTCCATTACAAGTCAATGGAGAAAAATGAAAATGCCTCTAGATCCGTGTGTATGCATAGGAACAGTCCAAATATTTCAGAATCACAATGTTTTGGACCACCCTGATGACTTAGGTGTCATTTTAGCTGATAGCCTCTAGAAAGGTCATCCGAGGTCATTTGAGGCTACAAACAGATTTTTGCCAATAACTCGCGATTGGAAAGAGATAGAACGCTGGGGATGGTCTCATTGTGTTTGTCTTGTTGAGACGCATCGACTGATATACAACATGACCTTTTCCGGTCAGGTCATGACCTTGACCCGAGGTCAAATTTTCAAGTTGACCTTTCAATGTCAAATTATAATTCATTCGACGCGTCTTTGCGAGAGGAACACGACTCTGGCAATAGAAATGTCGTAGCTTTTTGTAGTCGAAAGTTATTGTCGAAAAACACTTTTCGTAAAAACAGCTATTTTTGGAGTTTTTTCCTTCTGAAGCCTATACCGTTGACCTGAGGTCAATTTTGATTATGACCTTATCAAAAGAAGAGTTCAAAAGCTATCGATTGCTTTTCCATGCGTTTTTCTAGCTATCATAGTTCCTGAGATAACGGCATGTTTTCTGAAAAATCTAATGACAATTGGCAAATTTTGACCTTTGATGACCTCTGGTGACCCCAATATTGCTCTAAGATGAAAATGACCGAAATACTTCCAAACGTACCTACGCATAAGAGCTATCGACTGCTTTTTACCGCGTCTTTCTAGCCCTCTTAGTTTTTGAGTTAGAGGTTGGTGGTAACATATGCCCCCCCCCCCCCCCCACACTAGGGCGAAGCTGGCTGCGACCGCCACTGGGGCGCGGGATAATATGCAGAGCTAAAAGTAGGTTCTGGCGCAGAAGATAACGTCTGCCTTTTGTCAATCAAAAATATCGTCCAAAGTAGAGGTATGCGTCGACAAAATGTGATTTTGAAAGGATATAAAACCTTAGGGGGGGGGGGGGGCTCGCATCGACCCCCCATGCCAGGGCGAGGATTAATCATTTCAATTATTTCCTGACGTGTCGTCTATCCCCGTAGAGTTATAAACATATGCAGATACGAGCTGCGAGTCTGGGAAATAGGATACAGGCAGAAATAATTTTGATAAAGCATCGTCTGTGAAATAAATGTGCGACAACTGCAGTTTTCTCAGAAATTCAGACAGCAATTCTCGTGCTGTGTTCAAAGTGACGTTAACAGTGAGGGTCGAACTGAAAAAAAACGAACAATAATCGCTATATTTGATAATCGCTGAAATGACAGCAGCCGAAAATGGTTCGCTCAAGTGACATGGGCCTGACGATGCCTATATAATACGATACCTAAGATCCCATGGCACTCACCCATCCTTTCCCGTGGCATTCTGCACAGCTGAGGCTGCCCTGGCCCTTGCACCGATGACAGTCCTTGGCCGAGGCGGTGTGAGGTACTTCCATGACCTTCACCTCGTCATGGAACAACTGGGCTGGAACACATTGGACATGGTAAGTGAGCAGGTTCGTAAGTAAATGGTAAGTCCTCCAATATCGTATGGAAGAAATGGGAGAGTGTACATAAATATGTGTACATTCAAAAGTGTACAAATGTATACATTCAATAGTATATTCAAAAGAAGTTGTTCAATCACTGCAACAACGCATGTCAATGATAGGCGGTCAAGAATCGTCATACGGAACGATTGTATCACTCAAATTTCAACGAATTCCAATTGCAAAAACTTTCAGTTGTATACTCAGGCAGCTTTTGCCAAATTGTCAGGGACCTCAGATTTGTTTTAAAATAGAAAAACACAATTCTAACGAATAGTATTTTAACTATTGACAACGAACCTTCTTCGGTTATCGATGGAAAAACAATTCTAACGGATAGTGCTCGTCTTTTCAAACAGCCTGCGGTTATGTCCTTAAATGCAAATTGAGCAAAACAAAGCGGTTAACTTTATGTATAATTGGTTGCATGTGATGGGCGTGTGCGCCCGGTCTGGTGGCTCACCGGGCTCGGCAGGCACGCTCCACGGCTCGGGCGCCTCTCCGCAGCTGGGGCTGTCCACCCGCCGCCAGAGTACGGCACGAACGTCCACGACGTCTCACGCTTCTCGGTGAACGTCTGCAGCTCGTACTGAAACCGGCGCCGACGGCGGGCGCGTCACTGTGCGCCACTGAGGTCGGCCGGGCGCCAGCCGCCCAGCCGGGTGTGGGGAGAGGCGATTTCTGAACTAAATCAGCTATGAAGTTTTAACTTGTTTCGATGCATTAATTAACGAAGTCCTGAGATGCGTTAAGTGGATTATAACTGCAAGGCAATTGTAACTTTAACGGTTATCATCAAACACATGCACTTGCAATGCATTACGCTGCTGTAATGGTAAGCTTAATTTATCGCAGACCACTTATTAATTTTAACTCATTCTTATCTGCACGGATAAGTATAATTACGAGTATACGATCCTAAATTTAAGGAAAATGTGCTTAGAATGACGGCAATCAGTAACGCAGAAAGCAAATCAAACTATTTCCGACATGCAATCATTTAAATGAGTTTTGTAACATATGGGTACATTTGTTTAACACGCGCAGTGGAAGGGTTGCGAGTACTACGCCCAGTGGAAGGGGGGGGGGGCGGATGTCGCCCCCCCTAAGATCTCAGCTCCCAGTGGAGCTAGAAGGACGAAATTTGGAGGGTAGGTGGGGGCCATGGGGAACTCTGTTGTGTGTGAATTTCATGACCCTAGGTCAATATCTTCAAGGTCAAATGAGGTCAAATGTGGTCAAATCTGCCATATTAGCGACTTTTTTGCGTTTACACGCCGATAACTCAAAAAGTTACCGGCCGATTTTTTTAAATCTTTCACTATACGAAAGACAAAACATTTGTGAGTATGTATGGTGAATTTCTAGATAATCCAACAATAAATATGGCAGTTAGAAGCCTGCTAAGGGTAAGATGTCGCCGGCTGAAGCGGCATCGGCCGACGCGGGAAACGCGGCAATCACAATTTTGTGTTTACACACTCATAACTCAAGTTGTTACCGGCCGATTTTCAAAATTCTTTAACCATATGATTGCCTGTACATTTCTCAGTCTTCTCACTGAATTTGACGCGAATCTAATTTAATCAGCGGTAAGGAGCGCGATGTAAAGACGGAACCGTCCCGCCCCGGCACAGTCTACAATTCAGGCGGCGCGTAACGGCTAGCGCCGGCCGCCGCGCTGCCGCGCCGCCGCGGCGGCAGGATGTTTGACTTTACACCGCTATTACTAGAAAAGTTGTGAACCGATTTTCTTACTTCTTGTACGAGAAGATCCGCAATTCAATTCTGGACAGGTAGCCAAAATTTCACATTGATATTATGCTTGCGGCGCGAGTTATTGGCGAAAAACAGGAGGGTGGGCGAAATCCGCCCCCCCTTCCACTGCGCGTGTTAAAAATGCTGGGTGTGAATAACAGCCAGCGAGACTCCTGCCAACAAGCAACACAGCCAACATTAACTGCAGTCGTTGCATGCGACATAGAATGTGTGCTAACTGCTAGGAAATTAGTTGTTATTGTTACTGTGTCCGCTACATCAGGAAAACACAAACACTGAGACAAAGCTTTTTAATGTGGCCTGGCCTGGCACACAGACTCCATGCCGATGCGTGTTTCAGGAGGGGACGCCGCGCCGCCGCGCTGTATGTCGCTCTCACGTGGTGGGCCGAGCTGTAGTTGATTTTGGCGATGTTCATGTGTCGCGCCGCGCCGCGGCCGTAGCAGCAGTGGTCGGTCACGTGACAGCAGCGCGGCGCGCGCCTGCTGCTCGCTCAGCTCGCCGCCCACGTGCACCGGGTCACGTGGTGGCGGCCCGCTCGGCTCCGACCAGGTGGCCTCGGGCGGCGGCGGCGGCACGCACACTGGCCGGCACACAGCGGGCGTCACACACACAGCCGACCCAAACACCAAACGGCGGCGGCACGCACACTGGCCGGCACACAGCGGGTGTCACATACACAGCCGACCAGTCAGCCGACCCAAACACCAAACGGCGGCCGGTCAGGCTCTATCCACTGGGCTCGTAGTCGCACTGCTCTTACGGTACCAGGGTCTTACTTGATTTGTCTACATGAAGTTGAGATCAGCTTTTTATCAGAAAGATCAGTTTTTCAGATGCAGGTAACGTCCGCTCTTGGCGGGGCCGCGTTCAGAGAGCGCATCTCGGGAACGAGAACAAAACGTTGCCAACTTAACCCTAGAACGCCTAGGGGGGGGGGGTTGTATCAACCCCCCCCCCTGAGGTTTTTTCGAAGTGCACGCTAAACGGCTTGTTGTAGCGGGCTGAAATTTTCAATACCCTCTGGGGCAACCTTTGCGCATCTTTTGCCGAAAAAAAATTGATCGGGTCATGTCAGGTCACGGAGTTATGACGTCATAAGAGGTACAGCCTCCGGCCGGATTTTCACAAACTGAGTGCCAACGCCCGAGGTTTCCTGCCGGTGGTACGGACATCGGTTGATGGATCGTGATGAAACTTCCCATGCATGTTGGGGCAAGTATTGGCTATCATATGGTATAAGAAATTTGACCGGGTCAGGTCAGGTCACGGAGCTATGACGTCACAAGAGGAACAGCGTCCGGTACTATTTTTGAAAAGCGCCCGAACCACTATTTTGCTAATTCTTGTCACCTCAATGGGAATATGCAGCAATATTAGCTTCTATAGGGAGCAATGGACCTCCCAAATCCAAAAATACAATCAGATTTCAAAAATTTAAATTTTGATTTTTCGAATTTCTGCCGCCGACTGTGACCTTGCCGACTTCCGGCGCTCCCAACGCGCCATTTTTAGAGCTAGGGAAACGAAATACATACCAAACGATAGAGAATTGATCAAGGAACACGATAGTGAAGGTTTCAAGTCGATATCTCCCACCGTTTTGCCGCAATCGCCGCCGAAAGTTGAAAAAAAAGTCTATTTTTCCGAAAATTTGACCTTTGACCGGTCAAAAGTAGGTCAAATGTTGACCTAGGACCAAAAAATTACCACCAATCGCGAGATCTCGTTGAGAGCAATCCGTTGGTTTTTTCCGCTAAGCTCTACGACCTTCCGTTTCGAAACGCCAGGGGGGGTCGTAACAACCCCCCCCCCCTGGTCGTTCGTGTTATGAGAAATGGCCTGGTCGTGCGAGGGTTAAACGTTGTTCATTGAGAGAGTAACTAAATGTCAGAATAGTTGCGCACAACGGGTCTAGCGACACAACATGTAATGCACACGCACATGTGCATGTGTTTTCCACTAGTCATACACATAAGAAGGAAAAGGAATAAGAAATGGCATTGGAATACCACTATGAAAATGAGCAGTGAGCACATTGTGTGAGGAACATAAACGTGCGGGATGACGACTACACTGACAGAGCTGCATACAGGGAATACCTCGTATATTCCACGTGATACCTGCAACAAAATAGAGGCTTTAAGTTTACCGCCATCACCTTACTGGCAGGTGCCTTCCATTGACCACTAATCAATGACCATTCCTTTCGTTGCCCGACTGGACAAAGTGCCGATTAATGTCCCAGAGTCTCCTTCATTGCATTAAAACTATATGATCAGAGCAAATTTTAGTCAACGGTCATAAGTCAGGGTTCAAACCATCCTAGAATAACAAAAGCTCGTAAGTTGCAACATAATCCAGCAGCATTCCATGCATCACATATTACAAATAAACTATATTTATCCAGTTTAACTTTATTGGCAGTATAACCCATGAACAACCAATGTCACGTAGCCTGAGTATGTGATATGGCCAATCCACATATTACGCTTGATACGCATGTTCGAAAATAGCAGACTTGTGATGCAAGCTTGCATAAAAATTTGGTCCAAGGATCTGTGACCTTTGGTACCGCCAGATTATCTACAGAGTACAGAGCATGCAGTGGGCCATTACAAATGTCCCTCCCCCCTCATACAAACATTTATCCAAATACTGACATCCAATTAGGTATTCCAATTAAATACATTAAATCATTAACTGTAAATTTGCATTTACTTTTATAATTAGCCCCTAAGTAATTAACATATAAACCTATTGAGCAATATCCCTATTAACTGCAAATGAGCGTGAGTGATGAGACCCTCTGTTACAGCCAGATAGCTTAGTGACGTCCTTATCTCAAACATCTGCGCTGGGATGCCAGAAATGGCAGCCAAGCTCGTATTTTGTCCGCCTCATTAGAAGTGACTCACCAGCGTCGAACCCCAACGACTCATATCCGGGCACGGAGTCGAGAATGTCCAGCGGGGGAGCAGTCGGTACCGGCTCATCCTCCCCGTCAAAATTGGTGTGCGCTGAAACACGTGAAGGATTAAATTGGTCAGTCGTGATCGAGACTGGGAAAAAAGTCACCACGAGGGAACTTGAACTTTTACGTAGTATGGCTTCTTGATCACAGCTAGCTTTTTCACAATTCGACTCCGTAACAGTGAGAAGCACATGATCTAGCAATCACCTTGGAATGTCATCGTAATTATTGCTTTTTCCAACCTAACCAGTATCACCGTCAAATAAATAAAGAATCCACTCCTCCTTCAATCTAGTGCAATGAATATATGGTGCAGTGCCATATTTACTCTACATGCATAACAAAAAATGGACCATGGACCGCACGCGGAAATTGGGGCGCATTTTACTCACTGAACCTACCCTGTTCAGTTCCGCGTTTCCAGAATGATCGCCAAATTGGTGAATGTCGCCGCTCATTGTGAGGCATTACGCGGTAAGCGCTCAAAAAAACAATTTAGAATGCTGCAAAGAGTTGTCAAACTTACTACCTTATTTTAAAAATTGTTAACCTGAGATCTCGAGTTAGACCCCTTTCCCACATTACTCCAGAGTCCAAAAGTCCAAAGGCTGCTGCGCCATGGCCTTTGCTGCGCCATTTCAGACGGCACATTGCATGTTTGTCATGATTAACTTCGTCCCGTGCCTTTTTGGCATAGCCATCTTCTGATTGAAAATGTTACCGCAACACTTCAGGAAAGGACCAACCTGGCACAAACATGGCTCAATGCGAATTGACCGCACGCTTACTTAACCTGAAGTACTTTAATTATGTCTACTAATCTTCCTAAGTCAAATCCGAAAACTGTAACCTTCGTACAACTTCTACAGTCTTTTGGTACCCTCGGCTGTAACTAGATAACTGAAGCTCATCGTTAAGCCAAATCACGTTCCCATGAAATTATCACGCCTCTTGCTCAGTCCGGCGCACAATTTGTACAACTCCCGCGCAATCTGTGTCGGACGTCGGCCGAAAATATCCCGTGCGGACGGAGAGCTCAATGTGCAGAACACGTGCAGGCTCAATGGGCATGCCGTGCACGTTGTGCGCACGCGTGATTACTAAAGCCTAAGCTACACTAGCATGAATTCCGACGTTTTTTCGGTTTCTGCGGGATTTCGGTTCGCGTCGTCAAGTTCGCCTCATAGCGAATGCATTCCGCAAGCTACACTGCCAGTCTGGCGTCCCGTGGAACGAAAACCCGCAAAACCGACGAGTCGGAACCGAAAAAAAGTTCAGAGCTGTGAACTTTTCTTCGGTTTCTGCGGGATTTCGTTTTAGTGATGAATGATTAGAAGTGATTGTTGCTAATAATATTGTGACGATGGAACAGTTTCAAATGTAAATAATGAAAATGGTGTAATTCATGATTAAAGGACAAGATGTGTTTCAAAACTCATCATTCTACTTCAAATAAGATAATTGTAATTAATCTGACAAATGATTATGATCAATAATATATTCTTGTTAGTTATAAAATCTTTAAAACAATTACTTAATTATAATTTGTTAAAACACGATAATATTTAACATGAATAATTGATTAATTTGATCACTTATCCATCACTATGCTATAAACACACCATCCACGCGGCGGCCGTCCGGAACGAAAAAACGCAGAAACCGTAAAAACGCGGAAACCGAAATCACGCAGAAACCGAAAAAAAGCTGATAGTGTAGCCTGAGCTTAAGAGTGTGAGTGAATCATGGAGGACGCAATTGGTGTTGGGGAGCGGCGGCCGTTCGTATCGGCCGCCGGCAGCGTGCGCCGGCGCTGCAGCCTGCAGTCTCGGCCGGCCAGTGACGTAGGTGACGTGGCGGCCGCTGATTGGTCGGCGGCGCCCAGCCCCCCTATATAATGCGGCGCATCGCCGGCGGCGGCAGGCGCTGAGCGGGTTGCTCGGCGAGAGGGGCTCGGGGCTGAGCGGTTGGCTCGCCAAGGGAGCTCAGGGATGAGCTGGCGGAGAGTTGGTCCGGCCTGATGGGCAGTCAGTGTATTAGCGTGTAATGAGCCGATGTACATAGATTAATACATTAGTTAACTGAGCCGTGGTGTTTACCCAGAATGCGTTTCCGAACAACTGGCGCGGTCGGTAGGACGGTTCGTCGGACACTAGCGGGCACGCATTCGTTGGGTTGCACCATTTAAAGTAAATTTTTACTTTATTTTATTTTGAATCGGCTCAGTAGAGTAACGCAACATGGAGAAAGAACTTTATTTTTAGCTAACTTTGAAAATTTCACGGGGGTAAATAATCATCATGGGGTCAGTGGTACCGGCGGTTCCGGGCGAAGACGGTCACGTTCTCGGAGGAGATCGGCAGCGGGGCCTGGTCACCTGCTTCAAGATGGCGCCCTGGACTACTTCGCCTCGCTGTCGGAGGATATTCAAGGCAACCTCCAGCAAACTGTGGCCGCATTGGAAGCCCGTTTCGGCACAGCGAAGAAGGCGATACAGGCGCACGCCGAGCTGGCGAGTATCCGGCAGCAGCCCGGTGAAGCAACGCGCGACTTCGCCGACAGGGTGCGTCAGGTAGGCCAGAGGCGTACCCAGGAGCGGAAGCCGGCGACCCGGCCGTGGCGCGACCGTCGTCAGCCGCTTCGTGTGCGGCCTCCATGAGGAAGAGCTGCAGACGCGGGTGCTTAGAAAAGACCCGTCCAGCCTCACCGAAGCCATGAGGATCGCGGATAAATTCCAGCAGCAGCAGGACGCACTCCGGGTCATGCGTCGGCCCATCGGGGCGAGGTATTGGCGGTCCGGGACCGGGACGCGCCCGACACCGCTCGGCTTGACGCTCTGGAGAGGGTGATTGGAGAGTTGCAGCGCACCCTTCATCGCATTGAGACGATGGAAAGGCGGGACGCGTACCGCACGGGACACGGGACGGGAGCCAGGAACCCCCGGCGAGGGCCACGGAAGGCGAACAGGCGGGGTAACGGGCGCCGCTGTTTCCGTTGTAACAGCCCTGACCACTTGATCCGTGACTGTCCGGCGCGGCGCGCACAGGCAAACGAGCAGGCGGGGCGGTCCTTCCCACGCGCTCATCAGCAGGCGGGCCTGGAGTGGGCGGGAGCGCCCCCGTGGTCCGTCTGAGGAGGCCGGCGGATGGACGCCTTTCTGTCCCGGGTGCAGCCGTGGGGGTCAGCGATGGGCGGGACGCCCGCCTGCCCCGGCGACTACGGCCGTGGGCATGCCTGCCAGCCCGACAATGGGGGGCCCCACTGCGCACGCAGGCCCCTGGCAGCGGGGGGACACACCGGCAGCGGAGTGCGGCCGTGAGTGGCAGCGGAGGGTGGCTGACCCACCTGCTCTCAACGGTACCCCTACGGCAGGGCAGCCCACACAATCGAGGGATTGTAGCGCGACAGGACAGGGCAAGGGTGCCCTCCTACACCGTCGTTCGTGTGCACGATACGGTCAGAGCCGGCGGGCAGCGAGGCTCCGCCCGCATCCCGACCTCAGCTCGGCAAGCTCGGGCATCGCGAGCGATCGGGGGCCTTGAACACTGGCGTGGCAAGGCAGTGCGCACAGGTTTGCGCGCGGGCAGTGGCCCTGGTGACTTGCACCGCTCGGGCCGTCTTCAAGTCAGCAGGACTGGACCGATGGCGACACAGGCCAACCTCAGTGACCCCATGCGGGGGACCCGGTCGAGCCGTCCAGGACGAGCCGTTGCGGGGGCGGGAAGCCCAGCAGCAGCTGCGTCGAGGTCACAGTGACCTCGAATGGGTCGGAGGCGGAGAACGCGAGCCACTGCGAGGGCGGGTCGCGAGTTCCCTAAGTGTGGAACTACAAGTCGATTCTAGGGCTCTGATTGGTGACTTTGGTCGGGGGATGACGCTTATAGCATGACGTCACTCGCGTACTTGGCCGGACCAACGGCGCGGCGCAGGCGCGCCGAGCCAACCCAGAGGCTCTCAAACTCAATTGTACAGATCCCGCGCATTGAATGGCGAAACTTCGGCGAGTTCGCTTGAGTTTGGAAGCCCCTGCCACAGAACTGGAGACGGCCGGATTATTTGCTGGATAGTGGGCAGCGCAGATGGCGATTGACGGTGCCAAAAAGATGATAGGGAAAAAGGGGTTGAGACTTGAGCAGTGAATTATAAGCCTGTTGCATAGCTGAGTGGCAAATTGTAAAATACTTAGGTTTGAAGAGATGCAGTGTAGTTTAGCCGACTCAGGGGCATTCTGCCGAGTTATGTAAGGCGGAAGGGTCGCAACTCGCAAGTCGTTTGTTTACATGATTGCCTGATTAAAATGTAAAGCGTACCTAATGTTTAGTTGATAATACAGCGAGGTTGGGCATCTGCTCAATCCATTTCTTCTCTGCAATAGTGCATTCGCCACTGTAATTCATTGTAAGAGGCACTGGGCTGCGCCGCCTGTTGATTATTCCGAAACCACCAGTGAATTGTCACAGTCACTCACAACAATACGAATCGTTCAGTCGTGTGCTGGGGGTCCGCCAAGTTTGAGTGTGCTGCAGAATGCAGACTGGACCGCCGAGAATATAACACTTCCGTCTCCCTGGGCGAGCGGCGCATTGGAGCCGAAGGAAACTGCTTCTTCAGTTTTTTTTTTTTTGTGGGGAAGATACCCATGTTTGAAAATTATGTTCTGGAATGATGCGATAAGGAAAAGGACGGTTTCTTGAATTGAGGGCTGTGGAGAAGAAGCAGATTTTCTCATTTGCTACCCGATACAACGCGAAAAGACGCAAATGTTGCACATTGGGCTTAATAAGTCTAATAAAAGATAAGGGACTTCGTGAATCATGCCTAACTGACCGCGACCCAGTTATTTGCCACTGCAGGTAGGTACTAGGTAGGTAGATACTCATTTGTAAACAGAGCGTTCCACCAACCCTCGCCAGAAATTCAATCAGCTTATCTTAAAACGTTTGAGTGCACCTAACAACCTTTAAAAATGACGTCCTCCCTTTCAATGGTTCGTTCGAAGACACAAAGCCAGAATCAGCCAAGCAATATCGGAATCCATTGCGCAGTGTGTCGACTGTCGGATGTGCCCATCCACATAGCATAGCACACACTGCTAAATGCAGGTACGCTCACCTACACATTAGGTATTCGAAGGACTTGATAGCTCATACACATGGAAGAAACGCATGAAATGTGATTAATAGCTGCAGCAGAAGTTTGGCGTCCGATGCCTCTTCGCCAAGTTAAGACCATGCCAATCTCGGCCAGTCTGCCGCCGCGCCGGCACTGGCCGTGGTGTGACGTCATCCAGCCGGCTCGGCGCTGGGTAGTTCCACACTTAGGTAACTCGCGGGCGGGTCGCCCAGCATTGGCAGCGCAGGCCAAACTGACCGGCAGACCGTCCTGGCCAGCAGTGAGGTCAGCTTGGCCAGCGAAGCACTTCTGGTGGCGGGCAGACACGCACAGGCCAGCAGCCGTCCAGGAGTCGACGGCGACGCAGGCGACGCCAGTCCGGTGGAGTGGAGCGGCAAGCAGAAGGCGCAAGAAGAAAGGCCCACCCCACCTCCAGGGGCCCCGATGCAGAAGAAGCCGGCCACACGCCCCTTCGAACGCGAAGCTGGTGACGAGCGCGACTGCCGAGCAGCAACTGGAGGGCAGCCAGAGTTCGGCCTGCGGCACAAGGGCCCGTGGGGCCACGGAAGAAAAGAACAAAGAGGGGCCACCTACCGAGTGCGGAACAGCGCCGGTAAAGCCAAGATGTGGCAACACGAATGCCTGAAGACGTATGGTGGACGAACGTGCAGTTTGCCGCGGGAGGTGACCGCCGTATGGTGCGCACGGCACCACCCGGATCGCGGCGCGGGACTCGAACCGCCTCCAGCCGCCCTCAGACCACCGGCGCCGTACCGAATGCGGCACGGGTGGCTCAACCGTCGTCTTGCACGGTACCAGGCGGGAGGCTCGTGAGCTGCGGAGATTGTAGACACCGAAGCGTTCGGTGGACCCGATCATTGTGCGCTCGAGAACGTGTTTAAAGTTTCCTTTGTGTGTGTGTGTACGCGGGTCATGTCGTTGTAGTGATTGTAGTATATGTTTTTGTTAAATGTTGTACATACTTGTAAAATGTGAGTTGCCGTACACCTCTCTTGTGTAGGGGGGGTGTGTGTTGGGGAGCGGCGGCCGTTCGTATCGGCCGCCGGCAGCGTGCGCCGGCGCTGCAGCCTGCAGTCTCGGCCGGCCAGTGACGTAGGTGACGTGGCGGCCGCTGATTGGTCGGCGGGCGCCCAGCCCCCCTATATAATGCGGCGCATCGCCGGCGGCGGCAGGCGCTGAGCGGGTTGCTCGGCGAGAGGGGCTCGGGGCTGAGCGGTTGGCTCGCCAAGGGGAGCTCAGGGATGAGCTGGCGGACAGTTGGTCCGGCCTGATGGGCAGTCAGTGTATTAGCGTGTAATGAGCCGATGTACATAGATTAATACATTAGTTAATTGAGCCGTGGTGTTTACCCAGAATGCGTGTTCCGAACATTGGCCCTGGTCAGGAGCAGAACAATACATGTGTGCCGGCGAAACTGCTGAGGAATACGGAGATGGGATACATTTCCTTCGCTAATTAGGAAATTGCGAGTCAGTTACTGCCGTGAATGTTTCAAACAGAAAACAAACTTGTCAGTTTCAGTCACTGGTGGAATTTCGAGGGTGGTGCCCAATGCACAATGCGCTGACAATTTACAGATACCGTTGCCGAAGTTGCACGTAGCATTCGAGCCAGGTGATTCGAATCGGGCAGAGGAATCTCAATATCGCGGTAGGCGCGGCGGCTGGAAAGAGTTCAATTTTCAATTTTCAAACCCTGCAGGCCGGCAACCCTTCTGCTCCTGCGGCCGTTAGCATGAGATTGCAGACGCATTGCATCCACACCTCAGGGCCAGTGATACAAACAGCTCACAGTCACTGCACAGATTAGAATGAAGTGAAATTGAGGTGCATCACTTAATCTTCTGAACATAGCAATGGGTGTGTGTGAAGGTGCTGACGAAAATCAGTGCGAATTTCGTGCAGGTGGAACATGTTGAATCCATACAGAGAGGACCGTCGGCTTTATTCTCCCAGATGGTATTGCGGTACTTCCAGGTGTGCCTCTTTGCGTCCCTTTTGCAATAAGCTGAAACAGTATCAGGAACATTTCAGGCTGAATTAAGGCATAGGTAGTAGGGGTTTTTACTTGACAATGGGTAAACATGTGAGTAATAAAAGGCAGGAAAAGCGCAGAAAAAATAGGTCCCACACAATCTAGGAGACCTTTATCGACTGGAAGAAAAACAAACACATTTACGAACACATTTTTGAAACACATTTTTTTTACAAAGGTATCAAAACTGAAAATGGGTCTGACCTCTGTAAGAAGTAAGATCAAAACACCATTATCACCCCATGTTTCGTATTATTTCTCAAGGATGTGTAGTGCCCGTTAGGTGGAGGTGGTGTTTTATCTTTCATTCTTATGGATTATCCTATCCCATTAATTTTATGACTTCTATAACCTATAACCACTACACTTATCATTATACTATAACAATTATACTGATTTTCATGATTTATAAGAGCTTCATTATGCTCCCGGGTGAGGCCATCGTTATCGAAAACCTTCAGATGGGCCCAATTCCCTTTACTTGTGAGTGTAGAGGCTCCTTCAGCGCGTGACGGACAGATACCGTGTCCTCGGAGGGCCGTCAGCTATCGGTGGCCGTGCATCCCGGCCGGCACGGCTAGGATGCGCGTGAGGCGAACCGGAGGGCACGGCTAGGATGCGCGTGCGGCGGACCGGCCGGCCCGGATACGAGACACGTCCGGCGATAGCGGCGAACACGAAACGTGAGCGGAACGAGCCCGGCGAGGGAGCGGCCCGTGGTGGCTAGCGGGTCAATGGAGGACGCGGGCGCATCTTTTAGAGAGACGTGCAAATGGCCTGAGTTCCAGGTCGCTCTTCTGATAATTAAGGTAAATATTTTTTCGGAAAATGTGATTGTTTTTAACCCGCGCCCTGCTGGGGGGGTGTTTGAACACCCCCCCTTGTGGTTTTTCGCTAATATCTCAAAAACGGCGGCGCGGAGCGCCGCCGTTTTTGGTACACCTTATCATACATCAATTCTACACATGTTGTGAAAATTTCAGACCAAGGTCATTCAAGGTCAGGTCACCAGGTCACTTGAAGTGACCTCACCTCATAAAAACTTTCAATGTCTGTCATAGCTACACCGAGTGACCGATCGCTTTGAAACTTTCAGAGATTGCTAAGAGCAATAGCATGTACAAAATGTATATCTCAGAATTTTGATATCGATGACCTAAGGTCAGGTCAATTTTGCGACCTCCCCATTATAAGTCAATGGGAGAAAATTGAAATGCGCCTCTTTTGGATGAAAGACATTATAAACACTCCCAAACACCGAATTACAAGTGGTTTAGACACACTGAACTTGAAAATGGTGTCCGTGACCCTTGTTTATGCCCTGAGGTCATCTTAGGTCACGAATGGTATCTAACAGTTTTTCGCAAATAACTTTTGATAGAGGCATGCTAGAGCGATGAAAACGCCTTAGATGTGTTCAGCTCGACGATACGGATCGACTGATATGCAACATGACCCTTTCCGGTCAGGTCATGACCTTGACCTGAGGTCAAATTTTCAAGTTGACCTTTCAAGGTCATGTCATAGTTCATTCGATGCGTCTTGACGAGAGGAACACGATGCCGGTAAAAGTAAGCTCTTACAAGGCTTGGGTTAAAAGTTATTGCAGAAAAACTGTTTTCGAAAAAATCGGCTATTTTTGCAGTTTTTGCCCCCTGCAGGCAAAACCGTTGACGTTAGGTCAAATCTGAGAGAATTACTCAGAAAGGGCGTTAATAGGGCTATCGAATGCGCTTTTCCGCGGCGCTGTAGCTCTATTGGTTCCCGAGTTATGCGTTGGCTTCTTGGAAATTTTCGACATTCGACCTGGAAATCGGCGAAATTTTGCCTTCAATGATCTCTGGTGACCTGACCTTTGACCTGACCAAAAAATTGACCGAAGTGATTTCGTCATTATTTTTGACGCTCTTTCGAACGCCGCCTTCCGCGTATCGCTACGTGGCCCAGGAGCCGAGTTACAAGGGGGGGTGTTCAAACACCCCCCCCCCCCCCAGCAGGGCGTGGAAATCCAGGACCCCCAGCAGGGCGCGGGTTAACATACCTTATTAGCTAATAAAGCGAAGAATGTGTAATGAGGTTATCGGTGGAGCCAACAAATAACTAAATGCACATACTTTTATTTGTTGGCTCCACCGATAACCTCATAACACAAATATGTCTCTAAATAACCAAAACGAAGAATGACAATGCTGGTAAAATCGCATTTCGGTCCCTTCAGATGACGGCTCGTGGCTATACCAGCTTAGAAAGGTTAGCAGCAGTTGCAGTAATATGGGTGCCCCGACGTCTTGTGTCACGACCACCTATGAGTGAATGTCGTTCTTCCTTCTCATCATTCAACGTTATGCACAATGGCGCAGTTACGCAGACCGCAAATGACACCGACCAAACAACAGGCAGACAGGAAAGCGGGGACGACGCGACAGAGGGCGAACATGAAAGGAAAGAAAGAGCGGTGGGGCGAGGAGGGAGAGGGACGGAGCTGGCGGCGGGTTACTAATGCACCGTTGCGGGAGGAGCGAGGGTATGGAGATCGATTGGTGTGGCCGACAGCCTGCTAAGGGGGAGAGGGCACGGGGCCGTCTGCTGCGAGTAAACGGAGAGAGAGAGAGAGAGAGAGAGAGAGAGAGAGGAGAGAGAGGAGAGAGAGAGAGAGAGAGAAGAGAGAGAGAGAGAGAGAGAGAGAGAGAGATGGAGAGAGAGAGAGAGAGAGAGAGAGAGAGAGAGAGAGACAGAGAGAGAGAGAGAGAGAGAGAGAGAGAGAGAGAGAGAGAGAGAGAGAGAGAGAGAGAGAGAGAGAGATAGAGAGAGAGAGAGAGAGAGAGAGAGAGAGAGAGAGATGGGGGAGGGAAGAAGGAGGAGAGAGAGACAAGAGACAGAGACGGAGGCGAGAGTTTGGATAGAGTTCGAAATACAGGAAGATAAGGTAAGACATTTCAAAGGATGTACGTACATACATAAGAACCTTCCTATAATCCCATGTACAGGTCTCGCGAGATTAAGCGGTAGGTTTTGCACTTTTACATTTCCGGTTATATCTCAGAAACTAATCGATCTACGATGAAGCCATTTTACACGATCATGGCCGGCTTGTTACCCAACAAGTCGATCGCATCTTCAACATTTAAAAGCTTAAGGACTATCCCACCTTCTAAAATGTTGTTAAAACCAGTTAAATTGTGCCCGACTTTATAGATCGTTAGCGGCACGGGCGGACATCGATATAGCGCCTCTATCGGTCACTAGGGAAAGCTTGGCTGTAGGCGACGAAATACCGGCTGAGTTGTCACACGTTGAATAGGTTTATAGACATCCGTCTTGTGAAAAAGTTGAACTTTTGCCTTCAATATTTCTACAGGCAATTTTAGAAGTGTCTTCACATACATTACAAAACCATTTAGATTATTCTATTCACTTCAAGCCTTTCCTATTGCTCTTGACGAGATGCGGGAACTATTTCTAATTAGTGTTTCTAGCTTAGTAAAGAACATATTATGCAAACGATGAAAAAAGCATAAATGGAATATTTCACATGCAATTTTCTCTAACAATTAATGGTAAATTATCTACATATCAAGGAAAAGATGCATGCTAACTGATAATTTAAAGTTCTTGGGCCAATTGTTTTCCTCTTTTCTAACGTAGCCCCAATGGCCGCGAATACACTAGTGATAACGCCTATCGTTGGATGACCAGGAACACGGTTCTGGCATTTATTTTTCATTAAACATCTTAGGCTTCCCATATTCCAAACACAAACAACTTCAAATATGTGACGTCACAGCCCAAATTACCTCCTTCCCCAGGCAAATTACTGTCATAAGCTGATGCTTTTTACTCTGTAGCACCACAACAAAGTTCAGACCAAGTTTTAAGCGATTTTTCAACGAACAAACCCATTTAAATCAGAATGACTAAACGAGGTGACGTCACACTAACGTCGCTCCATGTTGAAGATAGGGCCTTGTACAAGGCCCATTTTCAAATGAAGAGAACGAATTTCTTCAACACCAAGAGGCCGCGGGAGTTGCAACCTAGATAGATAGTGGTTTCTGAACCTCGCCGCAACTTGGCTATCTCAACTCAAACCCCATGTTAATGGTGGGATAGTCCCTTTAAGACGACGAAGATATAGCCTGAAGTACACTAATTTTCTAGGTGCAAAACCTACCGCTAAAACCCGCGAGACCTGTACAGTAGGTCTACTAAAAAGTCCCCCGCTCCAGAGGCGGCCGGCCGGCCGACCCCCGGATTCCAGCCCCGACTCTATTGCGCAGGCCGCGGCAGTGACACGGTCAGGTCGCGGCGCCCGAGTGGGTCAGTTGGGCGGCGGCCGGCCGTGGAGTGAGGACGCCGTGTGTGGGGCGCAGCGATGCCGCAGTGCAGGAGGGGAAGATAGTGACTGCACGATGCCGGAAATGATGCCTTTGTGATCTAAATTAAACACTGCACTGCAGTGCATATCCTCACTTGCCCCATTCCTATTAGTATATCATAATCCTTCATAATCCGTAATGACCATTCAACGCAAGCAAGCAAACAAAACAACCCGTTGAGCGGCGACATCAGCTCGGATAAAAAAGCGACAGTGATGATTAGAATTGACTTAGCGCGAGGGCAAATCGAGGGTATATATGTATCATATCCGAATATTTGAGAATTTTGCATCCGGTTGCACTAAGGCATACCGGGGGTTAGGGCCGAATATTTTATTCCCATCTAGCAAATTAGATTGGGGATCTTGTCCAACAAGTCAGCGGCCGTTCTAGACACAGATAAATACTTTGTTTTCGGTCGCATCTATCTGCAATATTCGAAGCGAGGTTTAAACCCTCGCCGGCCGAGAAAAAGGGGTGGATGCCGCCACCTTGTATTTTTTTTTTTGTGGTAGCTCAAAGCACACTGATGATAGAAGGCTGACATTTCATATGCCTTACATTTGATTTAAGCCGGATCATTTGAAATCAACCACGTTTTTCATGTCAGGTCACTTAACTATGACGTCTTAACCCTATTAGTGGCAGGCTCCTGGCTACCCCATATTAGTGGCAGGGGGGGCTGTTTACGACCCCCCTTGATATCTCGAGATCTAACCGGCCGATTTTCAAAATTCAAACGGCATTCGATTTGGCTCAACAGATCTACATTTCTAAAAAAAAAAATTAAAAATGTCAATAGGGGGTAGAGGGGGGTAAAAACGGGCAAATTGCAGATACATTTTAGACTGTTTATCACGGCCAGGTTTAAAACCAATCTTAACGCAACTTTTGCCGATCGATAGAGAATGAACCAGGAATTCACATGGATCCTAAAAATATGCATTTTCAAAAATCATAGGCGGATACAGATCATTGAGATTGGGGGTACAAAAAGTATAGTAAATAAGGTTTTTGTTGGTACTGTTTCTAAAAAGGGTGGCAATGGTCTTGTTATGTTACAATTTTCTTATGAGAGAACGACTAAAATTGTATCGGTCATGCATAGGCGGTGTCAGGGCACCTATGTTGGGAGGTAAAAAATAACCCCCCTTTTTGGACGCCTGGATCCGCCTATTATAGCAAAAACGTGTCAAAAGAGGATGCACAATAACTTTGTATATGTTATCACATGATACCTTTCATTCACTGTTCGTAAAACTGGTGCAGCATCGTGATCTTCGCCCAAATGACTCGCTTCACGAATAGGACCCCCAATTCCCAGTGCTCTGGAGCCGCCCCTGGTAAAGTTATGAACTTGAAATTTTCAGGGAATGTGCCCAATTTAGTTTTAGGAAAAGTCAGAAAATTTCAGCATCGTAGCTTCAGCGGTTTCGGAGATATTCCCGAAAAACCTGAGGGGTGGATAAAAACAACCCCCCCTGCCACTAATAGGGTTAAACGTGCTGTATAAATTTCAAATAGGCAGCACACTTATGCAAAGACATGCTGAAGATTACTTGACCGAATTGGCCAGACAAACGGTAGCATAATGAGTAAGAAATGCAGCTTCAAAGGCGCATGTAGTACAAGGGAAACGTACCTTGAAAACGCTTTTGGCGCCCTCACAGCCGAAGTATTCCAAATGACGACTCGTAACAAACATGCGATAATTATAGTCACTTAAGCTTCAGAGCATCACTGAGACGTGGCATCCATGTCGTACGGTTTTAGAAATATCTCGAATTTCGGCTTTGCCCCAACTCCGGCATTGCCCCAACTTCCCCTACATAGACATACACGATTACGCATTTTTTTTTGTGTTCGGCTTTGGCTTGTCGCCTAGCAGCCAGCTACACACTAGGTGAAAAACTAAACAGTAACGAACAAACAGTAGCCCTTACATTATGTTTCCCGACCCTCTAATTTGATCACGGCTTCTATCAAAGCCCCAATCTCGCTTGACTACGACATTCTACCAGCGGCTGGATCACTCACCGAACAGAATTCGAGTATGTGTGTCGACCGTCTCAACCAGAATGTTGTTGAGCAGTACCGAGCCGAACGCCACCAGAATATAGGTGAGCGAAAGGTCGAACACTATTGTGGAGCCCGGGTACTGCGCTTGGAAATAGTCGGCTGCTACAATAAAACTGTGTCCAGACGAGAGGACAAAGGTCAGAGGGGTCAAAGGTCAACGGTCATAGGTCAAGGGTCAAAGGAGACAGTACGGATAAAGGTCAGGGGTCACAGTCTCGGGCTGGAAAGCTGAAATATTTAAGTTTCAAACACTCGTCACGAGAGGAAATCATTGCCTCCAAACATTCGCATTCCGCGTGGAAGAATTTATATTAAAAATGCATACCTACCGAACCCAAACATGGACAAGAATATCAAACCGTTGTTGCCTACACGAGCTCTGAGCATCCCTTATCCCTTACCCTCACCCTTGCCATCACTGACCTGTTGTAGGGCAGCAGGAACCCTGCGCCGGCCAGAAGCAGAGCCAAGTACACAGCGTTGTACCGGTCCGGTGGGGCGGACGGCCCGTCAGCGCAGAGACGGGGAGGAGCCGAGCGGGCGGCCGCTACACCCCGGCTCAGGGTCTCGTCCATAGTGAGAGACTGTGGGGAGAGGGAGAGAGAGAGAGAGAGAGAGAGAGAGAGAGAGAGAGAGAGAGAGAGAGAGAGAGAGAGGAGAGAGAGAGAGAGAGAGAGAGAGAGAGAGAGAGTGGAGAGAGAGAGAGGGAGGGAGGGGGTGATACCTGTCAGGTTGCAAGAGTGCATAATACATGCATTGCACAACCACGTGCCCAAAAGGAAGGTTGAACGAACGGATATACAAATAAGTGGAATGGCACAAAATAGTGAGACGCAGCCTGTAGTCATTTATGTTATGTTCTCTCCTAGAAACATACATTGTAAGTACCTTCTTTTATGAATAGGTATTTAGACTACACAAAATTACCTACTGTGCTGAATCCCGCCGTATTTTCCAAACGTCGTTGTGCCCCTGAAGCCCTGATGTAATTATGCCACCTCGTTGTCAACATTTCGTTGTGTGTTCCTGAAATTCTGATGCAATTATCCCGCCTCGTCAACATTTTGGATGTTTTCTGGGCACGATCTTTCCGGAGCGATGGACCCGTGCAGTCTTGACAATAAAGCGTGCACGGAATGTGGAATGGGGAGCCCCAGACAAAGGAAATGCCAAGGCTTCCATAAACTGCGCTTTCAAACATGTTAATGAAATATTTCATCGCCAAATTGAATCAATAGGTAACGGCTAAAGCTAACTATGGAAGTTACTTAGACATTTAATCTCTAGCCCATTGTTATCTAATTTCCATAAATAGCGGCTGAAAGATCTATAATGTTGATGTGGCATACAACCTCGGTACGCTTTGAAATCCGCTCACACATGTCGGTAGTGATGTACGCCTGAAAGATACTGCGCCGCCGAGCCCCCTAATTCGTTCTTAAATCCGTTCATAGATGTCGGTAGTGGTATGCGCCTGAAGGTATGCTGTGCCGCACGACTCATAAAGCCTTCTGATGCTGCTCCATAGATGGCGTTAGCAGTGAACGCCTGAAATATATGCTGTACCGCATGGCGCCAGTACGTTTTAGGCCGATGGAATCAAGATTTCTTAATAGATGCAATAATGTGGAGTTTTTTTATGCACCAAGAATTGGTAGTGAACGGGTGAGCCGTGGCTATGCCGAATTTCGACATGCTTGCTGGTTGAACAGGCTCAAGTTATCCATGTGTATGGAATGGATGAATTACAGGCAACATAACAATAAAACCCACGTAAATAAGACGGATCATATTACTCATTACCTGAAATCAACTCAACTCGACTCCTACCTTCACCTAATCCATTTTAGAGCTCACCAATTACGTGCAAAAATGCTAAGCTGAAACAGCAAAGTTCTTCCTCAATGCCAGTCCATAGCTACTCGTCATAACCCTAACCTTCTCAAGTCCCTCCTTATTACTCACTCTGCACGCGTCTTACCTGCGTCGGGAACTCCCCTGCAGCTAGTTAATCTCCGCAGAGCTGGCAGCTGCTGCTGGGACGGTGTGTGCCGACAGCGGCGACCGACCGACCTGTCGTCGGAGGTCGCCCACTGGTTCTGTCCGGCAGCGGCCGACCGACTGCCCCGGTATCGATCTGAGCCCGCAGCACTCGCAGCGCCGTCTAGGTGTGTTTGTGGTGCCCAAGGTCCAGGGACGGGTGCAGGTCCAGGTTTACGGGAATCGGGAGAAACTCTAGCCTCTATATGTACACTGCATTATGCGATGTGCATTCGCATGTCAATGTCTGAAGGCGGAGTCTCGGTCTAGGTAGGAGGCGGAGTCTCCTCGGTCTAGGAGGCGGAGTCTCCTATGTACGCATGACGAAATGCGTTCGCTGATGGAGTCTTTGCCTAAATATAAAATTCAAGGCCTAAGGATGGGGCGTTTGAGCTGCCCCCGTTTCCATCGGCAGTGTATTCATAAAAGACATGCGGTGACTGAGCTTAAGATTGCAACCGAAATTCCTACCAAAGTGTCATGGAAACCACGTGAGTAGATGGTGTTACCGGAAGATAAAGAGGCTGTCAGTGAGCACTGATCAGTGCAACACCAACGACCTGACATAAGTCATCTGTACCTACCCTGTTCCGTATCCCATGACCACGTCTTGTGTTTCACTAACTCTGAGGGCTGAGACGGGACGGGTGGCGGGTAGCACGACCGTCCACGTTCTTATGTCACCGATGACGCCACGACGTTTGCTCAAAACGACTCAGTACCTCGTCTGTCTTCGTCTCGATTCGCCCGATGTGACGGAGCACCGGCGTCAGTCTCGGATGTGGCTGTCTGCGCGAGGCAGCGCCGGCGTGAGTCAGGGCCGAAGTCACCTGACGTTTATACGAATGATTGAAATTTGAAACTACTGCAGCTGACACTGGCAGACGCTTCTCAACTCGTTTTAACCGTTTATTGCATCGAGAGTTACCTTTTTACGCATGGATGAGCTTGACATTTATTCTCCGTCTTCCGTGTTGACAATGGTGGTCCGAGAGACAGTAAACGAACGGGCCTGGCTAATATATTTCGGCGACTACGACGACGAAAGCACTCAAACATTTTTGGTCGTCTGGGCCGGATAGCAGTGAACGCTTTAGCCTCAAACGGAGCCTTCTCTCAACTGTCCATATCGCTAGGGGAGCAACAGTTACAGGTTATCGGGAGGGGTGACATCGCCCATCAGATCAGGGCATAAGGCCTTACAAACATAAATCAGCGGTGGCACATTCGCGTTAGCACATGTACACCATATATCAGACATCGCCCGAGGCCCGACACAGCCGAGCCGTGTCAGCCAGCTCCTCCGGACGACTTTGGACCCGGCCGAAACGGTGGTGGATCCCGAGCGGCCGAGCAGGCCCCGAGCGGTCGGCCGAGCGGCTGCCTGATGAGCCGACCCTAGAGACGCGGCGGCCGCCGCATGGCACAGCATGCGGGCCGCTGATCGGACTGATAGGGTCCCCGACCGGTAGGGTTTGGGTAGGGTCGGGCAGGGAGGGCCAGGGACAAGAGGCCACGCCACGGATCACAGTGCCACGCTATGCCAGCGCGTGGTGAGCGCGTGGTGCCCCCCCCTCCCCCCCCCCTGCGACCGGGACCGACGGTCAGCCAACGCGGTCCGGTCGGGCAGCCTCGACCGTACGCTCGACCGGTTATCTCAGCCGGAGGAGAGCGACGATGTCTACGTCACGAACTAAACCAATACCAAGGAATTAAGCAAATATACATTTGAAAAAAGTTGAAAAACAAACGGGCGAAACATCTATAGCCAAGCGAAAAGGAAACGTCTCTTCT
The DNA here is from genome assembly GCF_019059575.1 of Amphibalanus amphitrite. Lineage (NCBI taxonomy): Eukaryota > Metazoa > Arthropoda > Thecostraca > Balanomorpha > Balanidae > Amphibalanus > Amphibalanus amphitrite. The sequence continues at coordinate 127,013 of NW_024882978.1, read as the reverse complement.
CCTGCACCAACCTCCCGAGTCAGTAGTTACACGCCCGTCGTCGGCACACATAAATGAATCATGAATGATAAGCTTTATATTCGAAAACTGAGCAAAATAATTCACAAATTCACCATAGTTAATTAAGCGATAAGGTAATAAAAACGCAAGGCTAGAGCCGGGGACGCCAGGGTACTGCAACAACGCTTTGGCTTGGTCGGAGCACCACCGAGCCACCGAGGCACCGAGCAGGCAGCAGCCCTGGAAGTTGCGCCATATCATAGTACCTAGCCTCTTATTTTTATTTATTACTTCTTTGAGAACCTCACAAAACACGATTTCTACGTCACCGTCGTCCGTTCCACGACCTCAATCGGGCAGCCACCGTAGAAAAACGCAACGCGGCCAACGCGTTTCTCGGCCGCTGGTCTTTTGTTTACGTTTCTCAGCTGATCGAATTAGTGTTCATCCGCAAAATATAAACGTTTGTTTCCAAATAATTCTTCAAACAAATGTAATTTGTGCTTTTCAATTAATATCGATTGATGAAAAAGCAAATAATTAAGAAAAAAATACCAGTTTTAGAGTATATGTGAAAACTATATTCCTTGCCCATTGTCTTATGTATGTTGGATGTTCGGCTTCAAATTGGTAGCCATCTTTCATGTTTTCATATGTTGTGGAGGTCATACCGGCCGTATATTTGTTGATACTCATCATTTTATGTTATGTATAGTTGTGTATCTCAGAGCAGGTGATGAAAAATGGCAGCATCAAGGAAACTTCAAGGTATGCCATGTTATTCGCGTAAATTTGGGCAATACATTTTGCTGTAAATTTTGTAGACAATTGTTGCGCATTGGCTTCCGGGGAAAGCTTGTTTTCATTTAATTATTTCAACCTGTTAGAGAACCACATAATCCCATTTAAGCAGGACATTCTTTTAAGCTGAAATGTATTTTCCTCTTATTCATTTCTTTACATTGCTGGCTGACATGATTGGAAAGTTCAAAACTACTTTTCCACTTCCTTGTCCTGTGCATATGTCTATAGTAAAATATTGGGGCTTTTTTGAAAATTTTGACACATTTTGCTTTTTCCTAGCTCTGGTTTCATCTTGCAGCTTAAGATATAAATTGTTAATAAATTCTCTCATCCGCACTTGAATGTAACTCCACATTGTGAACACAAATTTGCACATTATAATTCATGCTTCCATGATAATTCAGACAAAATTATCCTTCAAGGCTGTTTTTGCATTGTAATGCTATGAGAGGGATGGATAAGAAGGGTAATAAAGCATGAAAGGACTTATGATGCTAATAAAAATGTAGGTAGCTGTACTGCGGGTGCCAGGCTTGAGCAGGCATGAATTTTTTATTTAACAGTAGGCGTCCCTCCTCCAAGCACCAATCGCAATGCCGCTGGCTGATAGATAAGGATGGTTTTCACCAGATGGTGATAAGGACAAAATCTCAACACTTCAAAATTTTCATGACTTTTTCACTTATTGTGCAATTATTTCAAAATTATTAAAGCAGGTTGTAAAACATATGAAAAACCTTTAGCTGCTATTATAAATTGAATCATCCTAAAAAGTAGTATATGAAGCACTTCTGATTTCCTAGGCTCCTTCTCCTGTTGCAAAGAAAGTTTTTTGCATTAAGTGACTTATTTTGTTCATGCATGTGCTATATAATTGATTGCAGCCCTGGTCAATAAGTCACTATTTGTCCTGATGATAAAGGTGCTAAAACACAGTTATGATTCATAACTGTGTTTTAGAGCCTTTATCAATGAAGCCCAGACTGTCAAGCAGCAGCATCCATTTTTCCTCTGATGCCAAGCAGCCATTTTTTCTGATGTCCAAATGATAATTTTCATTTGGTTTGTTCGGTTTCAAATGGTTATTTGAATTTCCAGCCATGTGATCCCCTGAGGAGAACTTGAGCACCATTTTCATAGTCACAACCTCTGCTGTAAATATTCCCTGAAGCTTTATCATCACAATATCTGTCCTGACCTCAGGTGAGATAGACCGGTGCCTGAAAAAGGTAACGGAGGGTGTGGAGACGTTCGAGGACATCTGGACCAAGGTGACCCACGCCACCAACAGCAACCAGAAGGAGAAGTATGAGGCCGACCTCAAGAAGGAGATCAAGAAGCTGCAGCGGCTGCGAGACCAGATCAAGACCTGGCAGGCGTCAGCCGAGGTCAAGGACAAGAGCAGCCTCATCGAGCACCGGAAACTCATTGAAACGGTGAGCAAACCCAGTGTGGTGCTTATTGAGCCACAATCTGACCACATCCTCTCTATTCCCTTATACTTCTCTATGTCTTCATCTCTGTCTCTGATCTCTCTCCTCTCCTCATCCCAGTCCCTCCCTCTTTCTCCATTTCTCCTTTTTTATCTCAATCCTTTTGCTCTTTTGTACCTGTCTCATCTTCTCTTCCTCCCTCACACTCTCTTTGTTCTATGCTTCTCCCCTCCACCTCTTCCCTGTCTCTGCCTCACTCGACTCCAGTAACACTCAGTATCCGTCGGCAGCAAATGGAGCGTTTCAAGGGTCTGGAGCGAGAGACCAAGACCAAGGCGTACTCCAAGGAGGGTCTCGGCGCCGCCACCAAGCTGGACCCGGTGCAGAAGGAGCGCGACGAGTGCACCCGGTGGCTTTCAAACAGCATCGAGCAGCTGAACGTGCAGGTGAGGAGGGTGACAGGCTGGCTGGGTGGTTGGATGAACGGGGTACCATTTCTGTGGGTGACAGCTGGTGAGGCACTTTTGCTGAGGCATTCAGCCTCTTTAACAGCAGGTTTCCCTCCCCGAGTTGGAGAACTGAGATGTTCTACATTGGGCGGCGCAAAATAACCTTAGTTGTCGGCGCACCGTAAAGCCCCAATAAACAAACAAACATGTTATATGTTGGACCCTGTGGAGGACTGAAGGGATTTTAGGGGACGAGGTAGAGAAAGGTCGCGGAAATCACGGGACGTTCGAGAGGTTAGTGTAGGGTGCACGTCGGTGTAAAGTGCATCAGGGCCAGCAGGTGTATCGACACAATTTTTACGTCGGATGGAAACACGCAAGGTGCTGGGGAAATACGGAAACTGGGAAGGATCGAGATATAGGAGTTGCGAGAATTACTATTGGTTAGTTATCCTAGGGCGCGGAAGGACGATAGGGAGAGGGAAGGGCTCTCAAAGGTGAAACATCGCCCGCTGTCTTTAGCCGACCCGACCGGCGATTGTTGTATGTGGCTGATGTCGGTTTGGTCGGGCCGGGGAACTGGCGGCGGAATCAATGGGGCCATCGCATGCAGCCGAACTTATTGAATGGATCGCCTGCATGTCGGCGATATTGATTTGTTGAATGTTGGAGTCCCAAAGTTGCATACCGTGAGTCGTAGCGTGTTTCAGAAACATTGATGAAACGATGTCGGTTGAACGTAATCTTCATTCTTTTCCCGCTGGACTATCGTTTAGGTGATATTGCTGAAATGCAATCAACACTTTATGTTGCTTATTCCTACTGCACACAATCGACTTTCACGTTTCTTTTTCTTAGTCCACATTAGCACATTGCTTCAGACGCCTATCACGCTTTGTCCTAGCTTATTTACCGTCGCATTACACTTCCTTCACGTTTTCTCCGCAATTTGTACCTTTTCTGATACTCTCACTGAGTCACACAGTACAAAGGATGGACAGTACAACGCGTAATCACCTGTCCATCCTTTGGACCATAATCAGTAACCGAACATCGGGATGCATCATTCCAAACTATCGATATGTCCCCTTAACCCCAGCAGGCGACTAATATATTTCCCGCTGCGTCTTTCAGATCGACCAGTTCGAGGCGGAGATGGACAGTCTCACCGTGAAACGGAAGCGGGACAAAGACAAGTCGGAGCGGCTGGACCAGCTCAAACACTGGATTGAGAAGCACCGGTTCCACATCAAGAAGCTAGAAACTCTGCTGAGGATGCTGGATAACAATGCGGTCGACATCGAGTCGGTACGTCTGAGAGAAGGGCGACGGGGAGAGGACGGGATGCAATAGAAGGCGGGTTTATGCTGGGTAGATTCCCCGGCCTTTGTTATGAAGGGTCAAAAAAGGGTAATTGTCGAGGGAAGAAGGGTAAGGTGGTAATTCGTGGTGGCCAGTCATTGTAATCGGCGATAACTCTGTCAGGGTAAGATCGTGTCTAGTTCGTATACCAACCGAAATCAAAAGGCACAGAGAGAATCCTAACACTGCTTTGTTGTATGGGCTTGTGGCTTGTTTATTTATGTAAGAAGCGAGCAATCAATACTCTGGAATGGTGGATACGATTGCACGGTATAATGACATCGTGGATTTCCGTTGATTGATACGTGTAATGCTTATGACGTCGGTTCATACGAGTATATCAGCATACCCTTTATCAGACCGATGAGTGTTTTGTTGAGTGCCTATAAAGACTCCTCAGGTTACGATGATACGCTCATGACAAGTTTTGATTCATTTGGTTATTCATCCACTGATGATTGAATGTTCAATATGCATCGATGAACGGTAAATTTTTTTATCGCTAACCGACAGAAAACTTTGTAACTCGCGTGTAATTAAATCAGACCTTGGCTCTATGGGCGTCTGATTCCCTTCTGACATCATGGTAACGCGTCTCCTTATTTTTACATGTAGGCCCTACTTAAACATCATTCATTACCCATGCTCATATTTCGTTACCGTCTGCAGACGAAGGAGAAGATCGTTTTTCAGAGAAGATCCTTATCTATTGGTAACCCACCTATATATCGACTTCTCTTCTTCAGGTGAAAAGAACGCTACATGTACCGTAGAGAAACTGTGGAGTACTACAAAACCGTTGAATACTACATGGAGTTGAACGACGAGTCGAGCCCTTCAGTTCTTATAGACAAACAGATACACAGATGAAACTATTCCGGACCATACTGGTCCATAAAAAACCCTTCACATCATAAAAAACACACACACACAAACACACATACCCATGTTTACACACAGCGTAACCCATGTTTATACCTCATTTTCAGGTGAAAAAGATCCGCGACGACGTGGAGTATTACACCGAGTCAAACCAGGACCCGACGTTTGTGGAGAACGACTTCCTCTACGACGATATCAACATGGACAGCCTCGAGGAGATGTGGTCGGATGTGGTAAGTGAGCGACGACCGGAGTCAGTCCGGGGGTGTAGGAAAAGGGAGATGGCCGGTGTCTGGAATAGCCTGGAGCCGATGATGTGATATTCAGATGTGGTGAGTGAGCGACCGATGTGGACCGATGACGACGGTCAACTTTCCTCGGCTGCACGATTTTTTCATTGACGGCTGCCAGACTAGGAGAGGGAGCTGATCACTGGCTACTTCTCCGAGGGTTATGCTCGACCAAAAGCTTAGAATGGAAAGTAAGGGGAGATGTGGAGTGTGGAGGCGTTGATTAAAGGGTCTTTACAATTTTTTAGCAAATTATTTCCAGGATGTAACCACAAAAGTTAATCAAACGCGCGCAGGCTTGACGTGATGTCTACTCGATGATCGTAAAACTGTGTCATAAGTCTTAACCCTCGCCCATGTAGGGGGGGGGGGGGTTGGTGCAACCCCCCCCTGAGGTTTTTCGGAAATAGTGCAAAAACGGTGGCGCGCAGCGCCGCCAAATTTTGGGTACCTTATGGGGCAAACCTTGCGCATCTTTTGATAAAAAAAATTTGATCGGGTCATGTCAGGTCATGGAGTTATGACGTCACAAAGGGAACAGCCTCCGGCCGGATTTTCACAAACTGAGTGCCAACGCCCGAGGTTTCCTGCCGGTGGTACGGACATCGGTTGATGGATCGTGATGAAACTTGCCATGCATGCTGGGGCAAGTATTGGCTATCATATGGTATAAGAAACTTGACCGGGTCAGGTCTGGTCACGGAGCTATGACGTCACAAGAGGAACAGCGTCCGGTACTATTTTTGAAAAGCGCCCGTACCACTATTTTGCTAATTCTTGTCACCTCAATGGGAATATGCAGCAATATTAGCTTCTATAGGGAGCAAATGGACCTCCCAAATCCAAAAATACAATCAGATTTCAAAAATTTAAATTTTGATTTTTCGAATTTCTGCCGCCGACTGTGACCTTGCCGACTTCCGGCGCTCCCAACGCGCCATTTTTAGAGCTAGGGAAACGAAATACATACCAAACGATAGAGAATTGATCAAGGAACACGATAGTGAAGGTTTCAAGTCGATATCTCCCACCGTTTTGCCGCAATCGCCGCGGAAAGTTGAAAAAAGTCTATTTTTCCGAAAATTTGACCTTTGACCGGTCAAAAGTAGGTCAAATGTTGACTTAGGACCAAAAAATATACCACCAATCGCGAGATCTCGGCGAGAGCAATCCGTTGGTTTTTTCCGCTAAGCTCTACGACGCTCCGTTTTCAAACGCCAAGGGGGGGGGGGGTCGCACCAACCCCCCCCCCTGCATGGGCGAAGGTGGCAGATCGCCGTTTACGGGCGAGGGTTAACTTTCCGTATTTCTCTGTTAGTCTTTGCGTCGAAGCCTCCCAACCTAGTCGCCCGCGACCCCGCAAGTCGCCCGCGACCCCGCAAACCGCTGTAGCTAGTCAGTGGCAGGCGCCGTGTCAGTCGCCCGCCCGCACGTTACGCTCACTAGACCGTGACCGTGATGGTGTGCGGGCGGCTTTCTTTGTTTGAAGACATGCCGCGTGTTCCACTGATAAACCCCATTGTGCGATAGGGTTTTCTAGACCTAGGCTATATTCGAGTGGGCATCGTTTTGTTTGATGCGCCGTGGGTTGGGTACCATGAGGCGATAACGATACCGGGTGAAGTGCGCAGCATATTTAGCCGTGGTGGGTGGACACGCGATACGGCGTTACTGACGCGGTGTGGATAATTTAACCTTCGCCCCAGTGGGGGGGGGGGCATATGTTACCACCCTGTCGCGTTTTTCGCGTGTGAATAAAAAACCGCGGCGCGTAGCGCCGCGCCGCTTGGGGTAGCTTTTGGTACATCAATTTTGGACAATGTGTGAAATTTTTGACCCCAGGTCATGTCAGGTCAGGTCACCAGGTCAAGTTAACTGACCAAGCCTTAAAAAAAGTTTGCAATCATGTCCAGCCTGCAGTGTTTGTCAGAAAGGTTTTAAACTTGGTGGATTGCATGCTGTTATGGGAGCCTACAATTTGTATATCTCGGATTTTTTATATCCGTGACCTAAGGTCAGGTCAGTGGCATGACCTTTCCATTACAAGTCAATGGAGAAAAATGAAAATGCCTCTAGATCCGTGTGTACGCATAGGAACAGTCCAAATATTTCAGAATCACAATGATTTAGTCCACTCGTGATGACCAAGGTGTCATTTTTGCTGATAGCCTCTAGAAAGGTCATCCGAGGTCATTTGAGGCTACAAACAGTTTTTTGCCAATAACTCGCGATTGGAAAGAGATAGAACGCTGGGGATGGTCTCATTGTGTTTGTCTTGTTGAGACGCATCGACTGATATGCAACATGACCTTTTCCGGTCAGGTCATGACCTTGACCTGAGGTCAAATTTTTAAGTTGACCTTTCAAGGTCAAATTATAGTTCATTCGACGCGTCTCGGTGAGGGGAACACGATTCTGGCAAAAGAAATGTCGTGGCTTTTTGTAGTCTAAAGTTATTGTCGAAAAACACTTTTCGTAAAAACAGCTATTTTTGGAGTTTTTGCCCTCTGGAGGCTAAACCGTTGACCTGAGGACAATATTGATAATGACCTTTTCAAAAGAAGAGTTCAAAAGCTATCGATTGCTTTTCCATGCGTTTTTCTAGCTACCATAGTTCCTGAGATAGCGGCATGTTTTCTGAAAAATATAATGACAATTGGCAAATTTTGACCTTTGATGACCTCTGGTGACCCCAATATTGCTCTAAGGTGAAAAATGACCGAAATACTTTCAAACGTACGTATTGAGAGCTATCGACTGCTTTTTACCGCGTCTTTCTAGCCCTCTTAGTTTTTGAGTTAGAGGTGGGTGGTAACATATGCCCCCCCTCACTAGGGCGAAGTTGGCCGAGACCGCCACTGGGGCGCGGGTTAAGACGCCGCCAGGCCGGGAGGTGTAGGTAACTGTTTGGTGACGATAACTGGAGAGGCGACTGTCATGTGAGATAGGCGGCGTCTGGTGGCTGGCATGGACGGATACGAGAGCTATGGACAAAACGGCCGGATACGATATATGATGGGACAGGAACTGATTCGATGTGTATGGATATGTGGCGGAGATAGGACGGCGTGGTTTTAATGTGGGGCTATACAGCTGTGACGGAATACCAGGGTTTTAATATCGGACACGTTTGATTTGGAAAGAGTTGATACGACAAGTCATGGTCTGTTGAGCCGTTATAGCGATGACCGGTGCGATTAGTTTAGTTTGCAAATTGCAGATGTGGTGGGTGGTGTTGACTTAGGGTATACGGGTTGTAAGGGGGCCGTCAACGCGTCATTTAGCCCGAACAAACAAACGGTACCTGACCTCATCTTTCCCTCCCTCAGGTAGGAGTGACGGACGGCACGACGCGCGGCGAGGAGTCGAGCGAGACGCCCACCAACTCCCTCCACTCGGGCTCCTCACCGTCGCCGCTCAACAACAACCACACGCCGGCCGCCGGCGACAGCCACGGCGACGACACGACCACCAGCTCCAAGAGCCGGGCCAACAGAAGGTCTGTGAGCAGGTCAGTCGGGCCTGGCTGAAGGTCTGAAGGTGTTGTACCAACAGAAGGTCTGTGAGCAGGTCAGTCGGGCCTGGCTGAGAGTCTGGAGGTGTTATACCAACAGAAGGTCTGTGAGCAGGTCAGTCGGGCCTGGCTGAAGGTCTGAAGGTGTTATACCAACAGAAGGTCTGTGAGCAGGTCAGTCGGGCCTGGCTGAAGGTCTGAAGGTGTTATACCAACAGAAGGTCTGTGAGCAGGTCAGTCGGGCCTGGCTGAAGGTCTGAAGGTGTTATACCAACAGAAGGTCTGTGAGCAGGTCAGTCGGGCCTGGCTGAAGGTCTGAAGGTGTTATACCAACAGAAGGTCTGTGAGCAGGTCAGTCGGGCCTGGCTGAAGGTCTGAAGGTGTTATACCAACAGAAGGTCTGTGAGCAGGTCAGTCGGGCCTGGCTGAAGGTCTGAAGGTGTTATACCAACAGAAGGTCTGTGAGCAGGTCAGTCGGGCGCCTGGCTGAAGGTCTGAAGGTGTTATACCAACAGAAGGTCTGTGAGCAGGTCACTCGGGCCTGGCTGAGGGTCTGAAGGTGTTATACCAACAGAAGGTCTGTCAGCAGGTCAGTCGGGCCTGGCTGAAGGTCTGAAGGTGTTATACCAACAGAAGGTCTGTGAGCAGGTCAGTCGGGCCTGGCTGAAGGTCTGAAGGTGTTATAACAACAGAAGGTCTGTGAGCAGGTCAGTCGGGCCTGGCTGAAGGTCTGAAGGTGTTATACCAACAGAAGGTCTGTGAGCAGGTCAGTCGGGCGCCTGGCTGAAGGTCTGAAGGTGTTATACCAACAGAAGGTCTGTCAGGTCAGTCGGCCCTGGCTGAAGGTCTGAAGGTGTTATGCCAACAGAAGGTCTGTGAGCAGGTCAGTCGGGCCTAAGGTGTTATACCAACAGAAGGTCTGTGAGCAGGTCAGTCGGGCCTGGCTGAAGGTCTGAAGGGCTGCAGGCGGCCGACTGGGGTCTGACATCTACCGAGGTTCATTAAAGGCCTGCGAGGTCACGTGAGGCCATCTGAGGAGGCCTGTTAGAAAGTCAGTCGGGACCTTGTGTAGACATAGCCTCGGTATAATGAAGAAGCTGTGTGTGATGGATTTGGAAATACGGTGCTGTTATTATTCCCTCATCTTCTTTATTTCGCCCATCTCATATTTCTTCCTCATTATATCGTATGACCTCGCTCGTTTCCTTGGATTTTCTCCCTTCTTGTCTCTTTTCTTATTTCTTGCTTTACTTCGCTTTCTCCTTTCACTGGCACATTTCTCTACTTTCTCTCTTTCTTTCTCTATTCTTCCGTCCGTTCTTAGCTCTGCATATTTTCATCGTCAGCTAACCATCTGCTCCCCTTTTCTTTAGATCGGTATCGGAAGACTCGACAACGCAGAAGGCGAAGCACGGCTCCGGCTCAGCGGCCAAGGCGTTACAAAACTCCTCCCAAACGTCGTCCAGTAAAGCGACAGCAGGTGGGAAGACAGATCGTCGAGATTACGAGAGTAGAATGTAGAAAGATATATTTATTTTAGCGATAATAGGTTACCTGGAACTGGTTTGGGAAATGTATTTTATAATCGGATATGGTTTCATTGACCATTAGTTTCAGATTAGTTCCACGATGTTGCATTTAGTGGCAGGATGTGCAATGTGCATGCTGTCGTAATAAGCGATATTTGTTTCTCAATTTTCTGTTCGAGGTTCTTTATTGATTTAAAGCGGATCTATGCGAGACGAAGCTTTTGAAACTTTGTTAGGCCTAACGATTTTAACATCTTTCAGGCGCGATTTTTTTTTTTGTTGCAATGCCCAGTAACGGTAGTGAGCTGAGCTGACTACTTTGATCGAACCTCGTTCCCTCTAATAATGGCTAACGGTTTAATTCCCTCTGCTGTAAGTTATATCACACCAAACCCCTACCACCTTGTCTCTCCTCCGTGCCCACGATGACGCCGCCTCGTTGTCCCCAGCGTCATCGGCGGCGTCATCGGCACCTTCAGCGCCGTCAGCGGGCTCGTCCCGGTCTCAGTCGACGCCGCTGGCGCCGGCGGTGGGGACCGGGCCGGCCGGCGGCACGGCGCCCAACTTTGCCGCCGTGGCGGCCGCCTCCCAACAGCCCACGGCATCCTCAGGTGGGGAGAAAGGGAGAGGGAAGAGCAATGGAAGACGTATAAGAGGTGTAGAGATTCTCAGGGGACCGCGGAGACGGTGACAGTGGGATGGGTAGAAGTTCTAGCTTTGTGGGAAGTTGCCTGTTTCGGCGTAGTTTTGTGTGATGAACGCCGAGCATTCGCTTATTATGCGCTCGTGCTCGTGCGTCAAAGATGTGCGATGGCGGATCGTTACGATTCAGTAAAGCTGCATGCTGTCTTTTTGTCGAGCTGAATTAAGTCATGTGTCGGCAAAATGGTCGTTAGTTTTTTTCAGCTTTAATGAAATTCTTTTTTATAAATGTTTTGTCTTTTTTTTGTCGTCCTTTCGTATTTGACGAGACGATGAATGTTCAGCTGTGATGATATTAATCTTCTGCTTCTGACAGTATGATCATATGTCTGCCTCCGTTCTTGACGACCGTTTTCCCGCCCCTCAGTGCACATCCTCACCACGACGACGCCGGCGTCGTCGTCGACCACCGTGTCGACCTCGGCGCCGTCGGCCGTCTCGGTACCGTCCTCTCCGGCGCCGGCGGCGACTTCCACCGCCGCCGCGCCGCCCGCCCAGCCGCCGCCGGCGGCGCCCAGTCCCGCGGCGGCGCGGCAGCCGGCCACCCCGGCGGCCCAGACGCCCTCCACGCCGCAGCCGCCGTCACAGCCGCCCCAAACGCCACAGACGGCCCAGGTCAACGGCGAAAAGGTGGGTGTGGGGTGTTTTTTTCCAGTACATAAACAGCAACAAGAAGCGGCTCCAAACACCCAAAATCACGCACATAACAGGTGAAGGTGCGTGGGGGGTGGTGTTGAGAGGGTTATGGGCAGATAGCCGGGGGCGGCTGGGGAAGTTTCCGATAAAAAGTGCGGTGCTTGCCGACTAACGTGGGCAGATGACTTGAGAGCATCTGAACTGGGCCGAAGACAGATTTATGATTTTTCGCCCGCGATACATCCTGGAGTTACGGGGTTCTAGCGTTTTCCAGTTATTCGCGACTTTTTGTGCCAGTGTATTAGTGCCGCCGCGGGGCTGTTCACACCCCTCCTAAGCAGCTTCTGAGAACAATTATGTGGACCAGCCGTCTGACTATAGCCCGGTCCCTCAGCTCGTGTCTTGTTATGTTCTATACTGTCGGTATGTATGTATGCCGCTGGTCGCTCTTCTGGACATCACTAACGCCATTTTCGTGTCGACAGCCGTCGGACCCGGCGGCGTTGAAATCCCTCTCGCAGCAGCTGCAAGACAGAAGCTCACCAGCCGACATCGGCAAATGTAAGGGGACGGTGGGACGCGAAGCCCGTGTAGCCCATGTAGCCTCTGCAGCCCGTGTAGCCTGTGAAGCACGTATAGCCCGTGTAGGATGTGTAGCCTCTCCCTGTGTAGCCCCTGTAGCCTGTGTAGCCCATGTAGCCTGTGAAGCCTCTGTAGCCCATATAGCCTCTCTAGCCCATGTAGCCCATGAAGCCTCTGCAGCCCATGTAGCCCATGTAGCCTCTGCAGCCTATGTAGCCTGTGTAGCCCCTGTAGCCCGTGTAGCCTGTGCAGCCGTCATTCTGCCGGGCTAAGAGGGAGAGAGTCGTGCAGCTAATAGACGCTTAGCACATGGGACTGGGCTATGGCTGGGTTACGAATAGGATGTAGTAATTGTGGACAATCATACGACTGGGCCTGGGTATGACGGAAATTTCGGTTGGAATGGTATGGACCGGTTCGATAGAGTGAGAGCCGACATTTTTATAGTTAAGATGAGTTTTCTGAATTGGTTGCGAACTTTTTATTATGCGAAGCCTCTGTCAGTTTTTTTTTTCGTCCTGATGAACTAAGGTGACCTGCTCCACCAAGCAGTAACTTCGGTTAGTGGTTACCATGCATTCCCTCTCCTTTCCGTTCTAACGTCAATGTTGTGCCTTGTCCTTGGTGTTTGTTTTCAATATCTCGATATTAGGTTTCTAACCATCGTATCTCTTGTTTCCGTGTTGTTACAGCGACGGCGCCGACAAACGAGGCCAACATTCCCGTGTTGCTGAGTGTGGCGCCATTGGGCAGGGTGCCCATGACCAAGGAGCACGACTATCAGTATCAGATGCTCCAGGTCGGTACAGTATGCGAGAGAGGCGGGCTCGAATCCCGTCATGGGAGTGACGGGGTGGAGATTTGACGGGTATTTGTCTTTTTCGGACCAGGATGACGTGTAGTTGGAGGCTTTTGAGTTTGCGACAGTCAAACGCCCATTTAAATCTTTCCTTCCCCGTCAGCAGAACGTTTTGTGACTTGCTTGTCGCGGCCGTCAAATTCAACATTGCAGGGGTTAGAAAAAGTGTCGTGGCATCCCGTTTTACCCGTACATGTAATCATTCGTAAGTCTAGAGACTTGTTATTCGTCCTCTCAGCGCCGGATAGGACCGGCCTGTAGCCCCACGAGGTGAAGCTCCTTGTGGCGGAGGTGGCCGGCGGCCAAAGCCGCGCCCCTCAGCTGCTGCTCCGGTCGCCGGTATACGCTGTCTGCCAGTCGCAGGCGGGCGCCGGCCAGGCAGAGGGACCTGAGCGGAACGTGGGTGTCGGCATCCTCCCTGCAGGCAGACGAGGCAGCGGGCTGCGGGGCACACCCTGCAGTGACGCAGGAGAGTCGCCCTGTGCGCTGGTGAGACCTGTGAACCCTGTACCGCTCTGGCCTGGCGCTGTATGCCCTCTGACTGTCCCGTGTGTCCCGGCAGGCGGCGTTCTACCACATGCCTCATCCGTCAGACTCGGAACGGCTGAGGTCATATCTGCCGCGGAACCCGTACCCCACGCCGCCCTACTACCCCCAGGTTAGTGAGAGAATACCCTACTCTAGGGTCATTTTGGACCCGTGCCCCACGCCGCCCTACTACCCCCAGGTTAGTGAGAGAATACCCTACTCTAGGGTCATAATTTTGAACCCGTACCCCACGCCGCCCTACTACCCCCAGGTCGGTGAGAGAATTATTCCCCAGGTCAGTGAGAATTACCCTACTACCCCTTACGTGACCTACTATCTCAGGTTACTACCCTTGGGTTATAACTACCCTAGTTCAGTTAGAGATACCCTTGACAGGCTGCCACCCCAGGTCAGCAACCCAGGTCAGTTATACCCTGCTACCGCCAAGTCATTAGGAACGCCATCCTTTTCCCTATCGGGATCATTAGTAACCCTACCCCTGCAGCTGGCCAGCTTACGTCAAGTTTCTAGAAACCCTTCTCTCGCGCCTATCGATGACGAACTGTGTTGTGCGTAGACTGTATCTTCTATCACACATGCTACCAATGATCACCACATTAATAGACGATTGTAGAGACGTGCCATTTGAGCATAAGGTCTTTTTACGTAGACCTTTTCGTGTTCTTAATCGATTGCTGAATTGTTTGCGAATGTAGAGACGTGTCAGTTGAGCATAAGGTCTTTTTACGTAGACCTTTGCGTGTTCTTAGTCGATTGCTGAGTTGATTTTCGATTGTGAATATTTTTTTCGTTTGGCGTATGATTGAATTGAACTCCGCTCGCTCAAAATGACGTGCGAACTGTTCACAATGGCTGCAGATGTTATATCTGTGTTTTGTTTAAAAGTTGTGGAATTATCGGTTTGGACACGAATACCGTTTGTGACATAATGATCTTTTTCAGGTGCCGCCACCTGGAAGCGATTCCATCGAGTTTTTTCTCAAGTTGTCAGTTGAGACCCTGTTCTTTATCTTCTATTATATGGAAGGTAAGGAGCGTTTGCTCGTCTGTGCATGAAGGGGCTATTTCCCGTCAAAGGTTAATCCAGCAGTTTTTTTTTCTTGCGTGGGGGGGGGGGGAGGATGGATTGAATCAATAGACAATAGAACCCACCAGACTGGCTAAAGTGTAGCTGGGCGTGGGTTTGAAGGCAAGGTGTGCCTTACGATTTCTGTGGAGGGGGAGGGGATTGAAATCACACTCGGGGCCTTTTTAGTGTCATGACGACCTCATGACCTGCCGCCCTGGAATCTTCCCCTGGTCCCTTCTGTCTGTTTCTCGCTGCAGGCATTTCTCGCTTTAGCTGACCGTGGCGTCTCTCTCTCTGCGTGTTGCCAGGTACGAAGGCGCAGTATCTGGCAGCCAAGGCGCTCAAGAAGCAGTCGTGGAGGTTTCACACCAAGTACATGATGTGGTTCCAGAGGCACGAGGAGCCCAAGGTTATCACCGACGAGTTTGAACAGGTGCGCCGGGGGCGCTAATCGACCACACTGTCCCCGTCCTTAACTGCAACCCTTCTGGACCCTGCCGCCGTGCAAAGGCTAAAACGATTACGTCGGGTCAGAGGTCATCGCCACAGGCCAGAGATTAACTCAACGTAATCGGTTTTGCCTTTGTACGGCAGGTGGTACTATGACTACCGCGATATGGTAATACGTTCTTGAAAATTGCTTGTGGGCTTGCTTTCATTCTGTTAATGCTATCTACTTATTCCAAATCGCTCTGGAAGTTTCCAGTGTTGTCATTTGGTATTGGTTTTGCATCTTGTTTCCACCTACGTTTACCTATCAGAAGAGAAGGGGAATGATAAAACGTCCACTGCCTGTTTTGGTCTAGTGCACCATCAGTGCTCGCTCGGAGGTCATTTTTTATAGCAATTGTGATCAAGCATCAGATAATTTTGTCGCCTGTATGTTTCGTGTCTTAAACATCAGGTCCTCCGTTTCTCTGTTTCGACCCGCTTAAGTGCGCGTGCTCTCAGCTCACCCAGCCCCTCTCCACCCAGGGCACATACGTGTACTTCGACTTCGAAAAGTGGAGCCAGCGCAAGAAAGAGGGCTTCAAGTTCGAATACAAATTCCTTGAGGACAGGGACCTGAACTGAGCGAGACAGAGCGTAAACTGTGAGAGAGCCAGAGTAAACTGAGATACAGATGGTGCGCGCGCGCATATACAAAGAGCGCCGGGTGAGCCGCCGGCGCTCGCGCGCCTGTGCGACTCTCAGGGCGCCCGCCGCGCCGCCGCCGCCGCCTCCGTCCGTGCGCCGCCGGCTGCCGGCCGCCGCGCGCCGCGCCGTCTTTTGTTTGTGTTGTTACTATTACCCACCCGGGCGCGGCGCGCGCGCGCGCGCGCGCGTGCGCTCCGGAGCTTTACAGTGAAGTGTGTCCCGCGCTGGGGACTGCAGCTGTGATATATTTTGGCGGGCGCGCGGTGAGCCGGCGTCCGGCGCCGACCGGGGGGAGCGGCGGTCCGTAGCGGACCGGCGGCGGAACGCTCATCAGCACAGCCGCATTTATAAATAAAACTTGTCCATGTGGTGCGGACTTTCGAGGGTGCGAGGGTGCTAGTTATCGCTTATTTATTCGTCACGATCCTGTTTCCGACTTATTTGGTCGCCTCCATCAGCTAGAAGACGGAGGATCATTAACGATCTTTGATAGGAGCTTGACTATCAGACAAAGTCGTGAGGGACCAATTGGTGCCGGAGTCAGACGCGCTAGTCAGGTAGGGTGGCGCTGGATTTGAAACGAGACTGTGACAAAGTGCTCTACCAGACGGTAAAAGTAAGCCTTTTAGTGAATGCTTCGTCGTTAGGATGAATGACATGCAAATCTGAGACGAAATGTGAGGTGTCAGTCTTGGACTTTCAGGGAAAGAAACGCGTCGTTAGGATGAATGACATGCAAATCTGAGACGAAATGTGAGGTGTCAGTCTTGGACTTTCAGGGAAAGAAACGCGAGAAATGACCATGCAAGATGGATCAGGGCGAGACATGGCTATAATTGCAATGGCATGACGGCAGGGGCAATGCGGCGGACAGAACAACGCCGGTACTGTGAGAACCAGCGCAGATTGGGTCCCTCAACGTCGAGGTGAGAGGTGAGGCGATCCTCGTCCCAGATGGCGCGACGGTGGCAGGTCAGGATCCAGCTGCATCGGGGCCCTGTTTTGCGGCACGCCGCTAGCGGTTATTAGCGCGTCACGAGAGCTGACGTAGGTTGTGGTCAAGTCATGCGACGGGGGCTTAGTCACGGTTTCTATGAGCTCTCCAATAGCGTCATCTCAGTAATCGTGTTTTTTTCAGCGTCCGACTTCGAAAAATGTCACTATGGATACAGGAATCGCCATCGGCGCTGGTTGCCGCTAACAACGTGCCTTGAAACAGAGCACAGGTATTGCAATTTCGTTATAAATGTTTTTATTGTGTCAGGGATAGTTTCTGGACGTGAGGCCTTTTTAGAGCGCAATGAGGGCGATGGAGTCTACATAAAGGTTGATTGTGCTGGCAGGTAAATCTACGAATAACACGGATCAAAGTGACTGACGGTCGCATCATATACTGTGGCCGGTACGGATGAGAGAACAGACTATCAAATATTGTCGGCCTCAGCGTTCAAATAAGTCTTATTTTTTTTTTTACACAGCCGTGTTCGAAGGGTCAATCCAGCGAAGAGCACGAACCACTCAGAGTTGTGAAAATCGGGGGAAGTCCCGCGACTGCGCTGAAAACTCCCAAGCTCTCCGAACAGGTTCTCCGGTCGCCTCCAAGCCTGAGGCCTGTTTCACTAAAAACTTGCGATTACAAGTGTTGGAACTTTACAATTCATAAGTATTTTTGCAAACTATGTAAAATCGGGTTTCACTAAACTTCATCACCAGCGGCACCTCCGATAAAAAGAGTTGGTAAATAAACTTGTAAACAATAAAATTGTTTTTAATCAAGAACTTTAACATGTTACAGATATTGCTTCTTTTTATCAAACTATGTCTAGTTTTCATGTCAGAAATTGCAGGAATAAATTAAAAATAATGATGCTGTTTCTGAGTGGTATAAATGATAGTTCACAATATCTTATTATTGAAAGAAAATAACACGTAAAACATTTGACAGCAGAAGACTGTTGAATGCAATTATGGCGCGCGAATGACAAAACATGACGATATTTATTTATTGCTCGTAGCTGGTTCGTAGGGAATGTGCTAAGTGAAAAAGAGCATATAATGACTCAGCATATCATATTTGTTTTAAAGAATTGATTGCTTTGCATCATTGCACAAAAAGTATCAAAATTCCGAACGTCAGGACCACTGGAATTTCAGGTTTGTAATTACGATGTTTTCTTTCAAGTTTCTGGTCTTCGTGAAACAGAAAGTTTGCGATTCCCGTGTTTTCTAGCAAACTTTTTCTTGTAAAAAAGTTTGCAAATTTTAAACTCAAAATTCATGCCCGAAGGTTTCGTGAAATCCAAATTTCAAATGTTGGTAATTATTTCTTTTAAACTCAAGTTTTTTCTTTGTAATTACACACTTTATTTGTTAGTGAAACAGGCCTCAGATGTGAATGAAACTCGGGCACAGACAAGACGTCCAGCTTGTGGGATGTATTGATGTCATCGAGCTGGCAAGATTCCATGACGGTTTTTCGTCCAGCAGATTTTCGTCGGACAATTTTTCGTCCGCAGATTTTCGTCCGACTTTTTTCGTCTCGCATTTTTTCGTCTGTGCATTTTTTCGTCTGTACATTTTTTCGTCCGTACATTTTTTCGTCCGGACATTTTTTCGTTCGTATATTTTTTCGTCTGTGCGTTTTTTCGTCCGGACATTTTTTCGTCTACAATTTTAACGTAACCTAACCTAACCTAACCTAACCTAACCAAACCTAACCTAACCTAACCTTACCTAACCTTACCTACTGATGTTTGCCTACCGAGGGATAAGGAAAAAGTTACTTGCATGAATAGATTGCAAGCAATGGTAAGTCAAATATTTTTAGGTTAAGTGGTTATGCATCAGGCTTCAGGCCTTCGGCCTGAAGCCAGATACACAACCACTTAACCTAAAAATATTTGACTTACCATTGCCTGTAATCTCTCCTAAGGCATTGCCTTCGGCACTGCACTGCTTCGCCCCGAGTATTATTATGACGTCATTTGCCTCCACAGTTGAATAGCATTGTCGTATGTTTTCACTCAACCTTGGGTGAACAGACGTAAAATTTATTGAACGAAAAAATGTCCGGACGAAAATATGTACGGACGAAAAAATATACGAACGAAAAAATGTCCGGACGAAAAAATGTACAGACGAAAAAATGTACAGACGAAAAAATGCACAGACGAAAAAATGTACAGACGAAAAAATGCGAGACGAAAAAAAGTCGGACGAAAATCTGCGGACGAAAAACTGTCCGACGAAAAAATGTCAGACCAAATTTTGTCCGGACACGAGCTGGCAAGATCGATACAAGTTGATCGGAATAAAATAAAACGGCGTTCCTGAGCTTCATAAATAGGCATTTTTTAGTTAGCGATGTGTTCGTAAGAATACGTGCGAACAGTGATTTATAACTCGTATGTACCACACAGATCTTCACTCAAGTATAAGTACGAACAGCCGTCCCATCTGTCTCACGGACATCTCTAAAAAGCCTGAGCCCCGGACGCAAAGGCAGGCTGTGACATGACATTCGCGCTTCTATTCGTGCGAAAATAAATACATTTATAAGCGCCACAATAGCATGTGATGAGCGGGAACACGCATAAAGGCCGCAGTATCTGCGCGGTTCACGATAGAGAACGTCTCGCAGCAGCAAAGTAGCACTTTGAAGTGCGACGCGATAGCAATACGTTGACAAATATCGTTGCACCGTCCTAAAGTAGGAAACAATCTAAAAACGTCAGATGTTCAGTCTCCGTAGAGTAAACTGAACAAGAGGCGTTCTATCAAACGCACCAGAGTAGAATACGAACAAAAGCGATATCAGCGCCTTGAGGAACGTGGGCGCATGTCATGCTGGGGCAATCAGTATCGAGAAACTTAGAACTGAAAACTGTTACCCGTGTCCCTCCAAAGCTGGGCCGGATTACGAATAAATGACGTTTAGCACTTAGAACAAATATATCGCGACAAACAACGTTCACTGAACCTGAATACGTCATGTCGGGAACATCGCACCAATAGAAACGTGACGTGGTAGCTGAGTCGTAGCACGCGCCTTCGTTGATGACACGCCTCTCATTTCACTTGACGCTCCAAAACGCCCCCTCCCCCGTCCCCACACCACAGGTACGAAATAAGAGTACACCACACGGCCCTTAATCCCTCTGTAGAACACTCTCTGCCTCCCTCCCTCACTCCCTCCTTCCCTACTTCTCTACCCGTCTACATACCAGTCTCTTCCCCCTCTCCCTCCCCCCCCCGGGCGCCGACCGGTCGGGTCACGCCGGTAGCGGTGCCGGGACGCCGCGGTCGGGGCGTACCTTCGGCCCAGTGGGTCCGCCGCAGCGGTCTGCCCACTGAGCGTCATCCGACACCGACTCAGGAGCCGCCCGGCGCCGCCACCGCCGTGTGCTTGTTTGTTCGATTTGCTTCCCTATTTCTGTTTTGTTTCGGTTTGCCAGTTTCGTTTGAACCAGTGACGGATCACGGACAAATCTGGTTACCTTTGACTTTATAAGCGTGGACCGCAGGCTGCATTTCAAGTAATTAGTACTGTCATTTCTGACGCGGATTCAGATCCGTGTGTAAACGAATGACCAATATTTGCGTCCAGTGTTCGTGCGATAGTCAGCACTCCATGGTTGTCTCACCCATGCCTTATCGACAGCGTCCGCCCACCAATTTCCGTTCTCGCCGCCCGACCGGCCGGCCCCGCGATAGTTTCCACAATCCACATCTTCACCGCTTACTGCTTCTTCACATCACCGGAGGCCGACCCCGTGCTGGTGCCGTTGGCAGCGCCCTCACGCTTGATGACCTCTGAAAAGGTCAGGTCACATCGGTCAACAAGTTTGATGACCTCTATAAAGGTCGGCTCACACCGGAAAATGTTTGACATCAGGACGTAATGTAGGTTACCGGGTTTTGAACATTAAAGACTTCAAGGAACAGGGTCAATTGTAAGAAGTCCACGAATAAATGAATGTGAAAAGGTATGAGGTTGCAGAGCAATATAAGGCGATAGTTACGGCCTGCGACAGACAGACGATAACATCCTGCTCAGTGGGCCTGGGTGCCGTCTAAACATGTACAAATAAACAGACAGTGTAACCGAAACTACATCAAAGTAAGAACAAAAATATGAGCGTTCATTTACATTACATACTTATCTCACCCACTACAATTATAGATCAGAGTTCAATATTGTTAGAAAAGATTTAGATTTTAATATCATTTTGGTTTGCAACTATTGGCCATCAGATTTTATAGATCAGAGTTCATTTCACATCATTTCTTCTGTTACAGCTCCGGGTTCAAACACAAGAAAACCGTCGCCGCCAGATGAACACGCAATCTCACCTTTGTGAGGTACAAACTTGAGGGCGTGAGAGAATATTCAGAAGCGCGAGCCGCCCTTGGGGCCGTCTCCGATGAACTCGTGACCCAGGCCGTTACCGCACTTTCCGCACAGCACCTGTGAGTGGGCGGACAGAGGTCGGCTCAGGTCAGGTGAGTGCGCTGGGGGGGGGGGGGGGGTGGGGTGGCAGGTCGTAGACTCAAGGGGAATAGTCGGGTCGGCGCCATTCTTACCTGATATCGTACGTATACCTACCAAATCTACCTCGTAACGCATTGTTTAAACACTCAATGTGATATCATAGTTGCTTCTATGACAACTTAGCTAGCAAACAAGTTCAGCAGGAACAATGGAAATCAAGCCAAGTAAGCACACCGTTCTTGTTATCCCTTAGCATATCTTATGACGGATTTCATAATGTTGCATTATTGTGAATATAGTCTGAACGTTTTACATTAAATGATAGGCAATCTGTTTGAAGAAAACATAAATGCCATGACACAGCCCGTGCCACCCACCCCACCCATTCCTACGGAAGCCCCCCCCCCCCCCACTGCTACTGCGCACTGGTCTTTGACCCAAGATCCTGTCCCCTCCCCGACTTCCTGTTCCCGGTGCGGCCAAATGACGACAGAGGAAGGCCGCGGTGATGATTGGAACTACCGACACCACCGGACAGACAGACGGACGGAACAGACTCGGCCACCGGCGGAAGTACCAACTCGACAAGAAGCGCATGCTTATCATTAATCCACATTCAAATTCATGCTGAATAAACCGAGCGACAGCTAGTCAACAAGGTTGATTACCTACCAATTTATCAAAACTGCGATACTCGAAGTCACTATTTATTCAGAAGATTTACAACTAAATGTCCATGCAATATAATTTTCATGATCGTTCCTTCAGCATTTTTTTGGTTCGAAATCGTCCGATGAGTATTTATCTTTTCGATAGGTGCCATAGTGTTTTGAATGGCTCGTTAAACCAGGGTATATTCGTTAAACTACCTCAGTCATCGTTTTAGTTCGTACTCGTTACGGTATACTCGTACACCCTCATTGTTCAGCTACTCGTTCTCAATGTCGTCTTCGCACCTCCCTATTCTTTTCCGTATCCTTTTTCGTACCAATCAACAAAATTCATAATACTAAATGGTTTCTCCCTATATTTTGTCACACACCCTACCAATTGTGCTAGTAGTCACGTTCTCTGGTTGCACTCAAAGGAAACATACCAGAACCACTTTCCTGAAATTGGTTTTTTGCTATTTTTATGACGCTGTATTTCTATGGACACTGTACATTTTGCGACGGTTGCGCATACCTTCATTTTGCTAACCATACAAATATATGCAGGCAGTACACTGCCAAATTCACAGAGGTCTTTACAGTTCACAGCATAAGCACGAATATAGCAGCAACAGCACGAATGCAGCCTACACATACATGTACACAATACACAATACGCAATAAAAATGTACAATGTAAATTGTAATATACACAATACACATCAATACAAACCAAACACATTGCGAAATGCGATAGATACACAAATACCTGTCGGGGCATCAGAGAAGCTTTCCGTGCCATCACACTTCACAGTGAATGTCCACATTCCGTGAGAAGTCCCCTGCCCCCTCCCTTCACACACACTGCACGCACTGTCTCCGGACAGAGTCGAGAATACCTGACCCGGTCTATTACAGGGATAATATAAAGCAGAAAATCACGAATACAGCCTACGCATGTACAATACACATAATTGAAAACCTTCATTACACACATTGTACAAACGAGGCACACAAACACCTCAGAGAAGTTTTCCCAGCCACCACAGTGACTGTGAGAAGTCTACTATCACCCTCTCCTCACAGTTCACAGTTCACACACTGTCTCCGGGCAGAGTCGAGTATACCTGGCCCCGTCTCGTGTGTGTCCATTGTTCGTCAGGCACTAGAATCTGAGGTAGTTTGGCCGTCCAGACTGATGAAGTTCAGCTTAGTCTGGCCTCCCCGATTGGAGACTTGGGTAGTCTGACCGTCCAGACTGGTGGAGTTACGTTCTGTTGCTGCGTTGACCAGACTCTCCTAGACACCGTAGTGCCTTTCCCAGCACATTCCCGATTTTGCTCATCTTCGAGCAGGCCACTCTCTCTTCCTCCTCTTCTCTCTGTCTGCCCCTCTCTCTCTCTCTCTCTCTCTCACTCACTCACTCACTCACTCACTCACTCACTCACTCACTCACTCACTCACTCACTCACTCACTCACTCACTCACTCACTCACTCACTCACTCACTCACTCACTTTCCCTCAGTCTGTCTGGTCTGTCCGGTCTGTCCGTCTCTCTCTCTCTCGCTCTCTCTCTCTCTCTCTCTCTCTCTCTCTCTCTCTCTCTCTCTCTCTCTCTCTCTCTCTCGCTCTCTCTCTCTCTCTCTCTCTCTCTCTCTCTCTCTCTCTCTCTCTCTCTCTCACTCTTTCTTTCCGGAGGAACTCCACCATTTTCTGTGGGGTCTCGGGGGCGGACGTAGACCGGGCAGTCGGTGAGCGGGTGCTCCACGCTGTCCGGCTCGGCACAGGCGGGGCAGCGGTCGTCCCCTTTCTGTCTTCCTTTTCTCCCTCTCCGTCTTTGTCCTTTCTATCTTCCTCCTTTCCCTCGCTGTCTGTGTACTTTCTGTCTTCCTCAGCTCCCTCTTCGTCCTTGTCCTCTCTGTGTTCCTCCTCTTCTCCCTCGCTGTCCGTGTCCCGGCCATGCTCGGCGAACCAGTCGGTCTCCCTGCAGCGCGCCGGCAGCGACTCCCAGCGGAAGGTGTCGAGGAACCGCTCCGACCAGAGGCGGCCCTCCACCGCCGCCGGGTACAGTCCGCAGGCCCAGAGCTGCGGGTCGATCCGCCCTCTTCTATAACACGTCGCCAGGAAGGGGCCGTGGACTCTGCGCTTCCAGCAGCACCAGAGCATCTGCTGCGCGTCCAGAGGGAGGTTCAGCAGGTGGCGCATCAGCGGCGCCTGGCTCGAGCTCAGCAGACCAGCCAGCAGCAGCTGAATGGCGCGCGGAAGCTGCACTCGTAGCCTTAACACTGAAGTAAAAGTAAAAAATGTGTAGGATCTCCACAGGTTGGTCTCAGGAGCGAAGTAGCACGGCAGAGCACCCTGCTCCGCACACTCCAGAAGAAAGTCGAGAACGGCCATCATTGACTCCAGCATCCCGTCCCAGGTCCAGAGCTCTGGCGCACGTCGCTCGCAGACCCACATCACCGCCGTCTTCAGCTCGTAGCTGCACAGGGATTCCTTGACCCAAGCGTACTGTCTACTTCCCGTCACTGCAGCACAGTGTTTGAGCAGGACCAGACAGATCCGCTGGGGCTTGGTCATAGAACGGATCACCTCCGACTCGAGAAGTGAAAACGATTTACGAAATTTACGACCCGTTTGGACCAGGTATATGGGCATCTTCTGTAGCCTATCCACCAAGTCTTTGCTCGGCTGTCCCGACGGTCGCTCTCGGTTCACAAACTCGTCACCGACTCGCTCAGGGTACTGGAGGCAGGGGACGAGGTCAATGCTGTCACCATTGAGGGTTACTTCAATGTTCGGCCCGGCATTGTCTTTGATGTGTTTCACACGTCCTTCCATAGCTGCGGCTACATGTGATTTGATATATTCGAATGTGAATTCACGTCCGACAAAGTCGTCGCCCTCCCGCTGAAGATGGCGAACCCTCACGAAACCCGGCTCATCTTTAGGTTCTGCTGCCTGCAGAGTTCCAATCTGAATTGGACTTTTTGAGTCTACGCTGCCGTCCTCACACTGTTCTCTAGAGCTGTTTGTTTGAGCGTTGGGGTCATCTTGCAGTCTCTGAACCACACAACTCATCGTTTGAGTCAGGCCGTGGATTACACGATAACTGTGCTGCATTTGTGACCTCATCCGGTGTGAAGGTCCCATCGAGGGCTGTTGTAAAACACGAAAACCCCCGGTCTGGCTCTGCGTCGGTAGGGACACACTCTGTTCCGGAAAATCTATCGGCTTTTTGTCAGGGCCGCTCCGCGACCGCCTTTCTTCCCAGCTCAGTGGCCCAACTTCGAGCATGTAGTCAATGTCAGAGGCATGTTTGAACGTATCAGCAGATAGGTCAACAATTGTTTCTTCGATCCAATGCGGCATAGCAAAGCCGTCCTTACTCGCCCAGTCAAACGCCTGCACTGTTTTACAAGACGAGAGGTCATTTTTGGTGATATAAACCTCAGTTTGTTCGCTCACGCTACCTGACACGAACGATTGGATGCTGGGCTTGCATGGATCGGCCTCACCGTCCTCCTTTCCCCAGTTTGGCAGGTGCTCCTTTTCGCTGTTTGCTGACGATTCTTGTCCACATTGTGAACTGAAGTCTACGACCTGTAAAACGTCTTGAAATTGCTTCTTGTAATCATGCGCCCGATGTGTGCTGTGTGACTTGGAGAGCAGTTGCTCTCTCCATCGAAGGACTCTTCCTACAGCTGAAGCCATTTCAGCCAGTGCCTGTGGAGGATTCATTGCTCTCCGGATTCCCTCCACCTCAGGGGCACTCGTGCAGCTCTTCCCGGGCTCTTCTCTGGTGGCCTGGGGGTTTGTGTTTTCCACTCTTCTATCGACTCTTCTTCTTCTTATTATTCTTCTTCTTCGTAAGTAAACCGGAACCATCTTGATGATAAGGTTCACTTGGGTTCTGCTTTCAATCACCTCTAAAAGGCTGATCAATTTCTCAGCTTTGGTGGCAAACGGGGATGTATAGGTATACAAACTTCTATCTTCCTTTCTCAGAGCTTCTCGTAGTCTTACTCTGTCTTCTTTAGATAGCTGATCCTCCAGTTGATCCAGAGCATCCGCTTGAACAGGCCGTTCAGCTGGGCTTTCGTTTCGCTTCACACCAACATGCTCTAGCTTCATCCTTTTGACAGTTTTTGATGCATTTACAAGTGTGTAAACGTCAGCTTTCTCATTTAATATTTCTTCGAAGTCGTCAAACTCGGACAAATTAGCATAGACATCACGAGTCCACCGTTTGTACATTTCTTGCATCTCAAGCTCGATCCGCAGTTCTTCCTTGTCCACGGTGTCCTCGCCAGTGGACGTGCTGCACTCGGCCTCCCCCGGCTCACCTCCGTTCAGCAGGTCCCGGTACAGTGCCAGAACACACGCCTCTTCATTCGGCAGCACACCTCCGCCCAGCACGCTCCTGTATGTTTCTCTGGTGTTTATCTCCTCAAAGGGTCTCCACTCCTCAAGTTTCGGGTAGGCCTTGGAGCGCGCCAGCGCCGCCCGCGCGGCCGCCATCTCAGCAGGATCATCTTCCGGTGCTTCCAACACTCGCGTCAGGGCCGCTATACGCTCATCGACACTGGCCTCGATACAAAGGCGGACGTCCCTCGCCTCTGTGGATACATCATCCCTCGAGCCCTCCAGCTCTTGGACGTCAGTTTGTGGTACCGCCTGCAGGGCAGCAGCCAGCGCCTGAAACGGCCTGGGTTCCTGGTCGCCATCCGGTGAGACAGCCATGGCGGCGTCCACTGCGGCAGCCGGCACTTCTCCGCTCAAATCCGTCTGAAAAGACCGCGGCAGCCTCGTCATGGCCAGGATCTTGGCGATATCCAGTCTTTTTCCCGAACGCCTTCTGTACATTACCTTGATCATTTTCAACGTCTCCTCAAAGTGATCGTCGTCGACGTCGTCGTCCACTAGCTTTGAGATTAATTTCCTCAAGTCGTCGTCCATTACCTTTGCAACGGATTTTCTAGCGTCGTCGCCGCCGCCCCTAGTGAGCCGGTTTGTCGCCATAACAGCATGAATAGACACCCGCCCGTAGGGCGGTGTCCACAATGGTACTGGTGAAGCAACAGCTGTGCTATCTGTCGGCTATCGTGCTGCAATTAGGAGTTAAGACACTGCGTCACTTGACGTCTAGTCTTCAGTCGGTGTTTTTAGATACACATCACTGAGTCTCCGTCACTGCCTCTAAACTTGAATTACAATCGACCCTGGCCACAATTTCCAGTCTCCAATAAGTAACTCCACTCTCCAGTCAGCATCTTCAATCTCCAGACTCCAGTCTATACCTTCGATCTGCAGACTCCCAGAAATCACCTCTAGTCTCCAGTCAGTACCTTCAGTCACCCGTAACGACTCGTAACATAACACCGTCCTCTCTTCACGGGCCTGCACACACCACTGCACGGCATACAGAGAAATGGGTAAAACCGGTCTGCCGCTACAACACCATGGATCGGTAACCCCGCAGAATACCCGCTGTGTTGAGTCACCGTCGGATAGCGCGGCCACTTCCAAGAAAACTGATCCCTGCTAAGGACAGCCCGCCGCCGCCGTCTAGTCAGACAGCGGCCGATACCAGCAAAGTCCGAACGGCAGTTACATGGCCTGAACCAGCCGCGGCTAAGCTGGGCATCGGCCAATAGCGTCCGGTATCGGTAGAACGGTCCAGGGTGGTATTAGCCGTTTTCACGACGGCCATCTGGTACACATTTGGTGCACATCTGGTGCAGATTAGGTGCAGATTTGGTCAAATTAGGTTCAGTGTCTCTCAGTAGCTATCAGCTAGGGTTGTACTAATTGCTTATATGGCTGCTTTGGCATATTATCATAGAGCATCATCGATTAAAACACTGAAATAAATTCATAAAATGAAGATATTTGCTGTAAAAGAAATTAGGTGCAGATTTGGTCAAATTAGGTGCACGCGCCGGATAGCCCGTCGTGAAAACGGCTACTGTTGACCAAGAATCGGTCTTGGAAAGAATGGTGTAGGGGGTGGTTTGCAGAGCGCGGCTGGCCGACTTTACCGCGGAATGTCGGTATTGGTATTGTTAGCCCTGGCCTGGCGCCTTCTAGCAAATATCTTCAATAAAACAACCTTAGTCCTTATCTATGACTGGTTGCCTTTAACCCGAACTCTTGCTCATCCGTATAAGCATTCGGACGCAGCCGCCGGCACAGGAAATGTGCCGTAGAAAAAATTAAGCTGGGAAAAGTGATTACGAGTGAGCGGAGCGAGCGAAGTCTTACGTAGCATAGCAGATATTGCCGAGTATGAGCGGCCGGCCGGCCGACCGTGGTCACGCTTTTGCGAAGCTTGTCTCCGCAACCACTGCATTGGTCTGCCTGTCGCCATCCCAGCTCCCCGCCCTAGCCTCTGACCGAAGTTCCTGTTCCGTCCCGGACTTCCTCTCCCACTGCGCTCATTGACGACAGAGGAACGAATGATCGGAAATACATACAGACAGCCCGGGACAGATGGGACAGACTGAGCTGCTGACGAGCGGACGAGATCGACAAGAAGCGCATGCTATTCATTCAACATTCAAATTCATGCTGAAACAGACACATGACAATTTAAGCTGTAGGCAGACACAAGCACAGGGGCGCAGGCATGCACAACTGTTGGTATAGTTAGCGTGCGTTTATTGACAGCAAAGCACACACAACTTCCAGAGCTGCGTGCGTGTCAACACCGTGTGGAGAGGTTACGCGTATTTATCCGCAAGTGCTGAAGCTCTTTTCAAAATGTTTCCCTCGTGTCAGTCTTAACCCTCGCCGGACCTATTGGTTTTCTACATACGCGCCGGCCGAGGGGGGGGGGGCGGGTACGACCCCCCCTCGCCGTTTCGCCCCTGGTGGAGCTAGCGCGTCGCGGAAAAAACGAGCGTGTGCGCCGTTACGAGACGCAGAGATTGGTACCCGATTTTAAGGTCCTAGGTCAACCGGTGACCTCTGAGGTCAGGTCAAGTGCCCCAAGGTACGGTTCAGTTTTTGGTGAATAACTTCGCAAAAAACGGCCGCAGAGCGCCGATTTTGGCAGCATCGTGTTCACCTCGCTCAGGCGCGTCGAATGATATACTTTTTGTCCGGGTGAGGTCAACTTGGGGTGTTAACCTCAGGTCAAGGTCAGGTCAGCACCCCCAGGTCACGAAGTTGGTCGAAAGAGGTCATGTCGCATATCATTCGATTCGGCAGGCCTTCCTGAGTCCATTGGTGCCTTCCCCGACTCGCTAGCTCAATTTGATCAAGAGTTATTGACGAAAAACTAATTTGACCTTGATGACGTCATAAATGACGTCACGCAAGGTCAACATTGCAAAAGTGACGCATCTAACCTTGCAAGGAGTGCATCAAATCACGATTCTGTGTGCTTGAGATAGTTGGAGATCGTTCCCGGCGCCAGAATAGCAGTTTTCATTTTTCCCCATTGACTTATAATGGTGAGGTCACGAAAATGACCTGACCTCATATGACCTTTAGGAAAAATCCGAGATATACAAGTTGTGGGACTCATAATGGATACTAGATCCTGCAAGTTTCATTTCCCTGTGACATCTCCTCTGGCAGTGAGGGCGTTGCGAAGTTGCGACATCTGAAGACCGTGCAGAGGTTCACTTATGACGTCATAGGTCAGTGACCTGACCTGACCCAAAAATGCGGTTGGTGTCAAAAGATGCGGCTTGGATCAAAGGTCAGGTATGCCAAGTTTCAGCTCTCTATCGCCAGCGTGTTCGGAGCTATCGCGAAAAAACCCTATGGGGGGGGGGGCGGCACCCGCCCCCCCCCCCCTCGGCCGGCGAGGGTTAAGTCATAGAAAGCCGTCGCAACCACCCATTTTGTTGAAAGATCGCCCAAGGATGTTTAGAGGCGCTGTGCTCAAAGACAGTGTAGGGATTCGGAAGGACGGCAAATTCTGATGAATTATTCGAGCGCCTGAAAAAAATACAAATGGGGATCCCTGCATTCACTACATCATTTCCCCTCAGTCATTCACTCTTCGTCCACTACATCAATTCAATGCGGTGTGTCCCAGAAAAGTTACAATGTGCAATGGTCTCGGGAAGAGTGACCTAGCACGCAATAGTCCAACAGCAAGACACCCGCAACCTTGTCATAAAAGTGATTGCCTCAAAGGACCTCAGAGCATCGGATAAAAGGGCATTTCTTTTCGAGACGTTCGCAGGAAACCGTCACGTCGCCAGCGTGGCATCACTCATACAGCAAGCATTAATGATCCCCAGCCAAATAATCTTATTTCCGCACCAGATAAATGCAACCTTCCTCATAACCTGCGCTGATTGCAATTTTGGCGCCCGACACTGGAACTAAGGACCTGGGAGCCCTTCCTACCTTCAGCGCCGTGCAATGCGAGCTCTCCTGCTGCTCAGTCTCGGGTAGTTTGCTCAGCGAGTCATCGGCCACCGGCTCAGTAAAAGCCGGCCACGGGGTGTGGTGCTCGTACTTGGCAGAGCTGCGGAACAGCGGGTGTCCGCATTCGGCGCAGCCGTACAGACCTGGTGCAGCGCCGTGAGGTCAGGTCAGGTCGTCAGGAGTCACTGAAGGTCGCCAGGGATAAGGTCACCATGGATCAACAAAGGTCACCGCGGGTCAATGGAGGTTGTCTGAACTAGGGGTCGACGTAGGTCATGGGCAGTTGACAATGACATAGAAGGCTGACTGATTGTCACAAGTGACAAAGGAAGCCGGAAGTCAGCTGTGATCAACAAAGGTCACTGCGGGTCATCAGAGTCGGCACTCGCCCCGGTCAGAGTCGCCGAGACCGAATATCGAGACCGATCGAGTGACAGCGATCCGTAATTATCGCACAATGGGTCTCGAACCGGGCCGTCGTCGGTAGATTGCTAAAGCTGAGAGTACCACAGACAGCAGCACAAACAGAACATGCATGCAAATCCTGTCTGTGATAGGACAAACTATGGGCACAGTACACACAAACCAACACATGCAAACCACACACTGACAGACTGGACCTGTCCAACCATGCCCAGTTAACTAGCCAATATTGCGTTCTCCGCCCTGCAACTGCTACTGAAACGAAAAAATGCAGTAAATAGGTACAACACAGAGTAAGCTGGCTCATGCAATACCACAACAACACAACTAAGCAAGCAGCAGCAGCACACACATAACACAACATGTAGCTGGACCTTGAACGCTGTTGACGACTCCTTCCTCCTTTTCAGGGCATCTGCAGACACAGGCTTGGTGAAGGCTGGCCACGGAGTGTGGTGCTGGTACTTTGCCTCGCTGGGGAACAGCGGGTGGCTGCACTCGGAGCAGGCGTACAGACCTGGCGGGGCCCAGGGCGAACAGTGGTGGGGGATTGTCTCTGTCAGAGGTGGTCCAGTAAAGCCTGTTGTCTCAAAGTTAGTTGCAGGGCACCTTCAAGGCCTTGATCAGTTGGATTAGCACAGAAGAGGCAAATTTGGAAACTTACTAAGGTCAAACTAAAAAAAACTAAATCATTATTCCTACAACTTACAAGTCATAGATAACATGAATCATGATTCATGATTCATGTCATCGATATACAAGCTTATCCGTATCTTGTAACATTTATGAAGCAATATGTTATATTCCTGCATCACACTGGTCATTTTGAAATTTTACATGCCTAGCAACCTACTTAATTTGAGAGCAAATTCAGAGTTCTACCCATAGCCATCATTATTCCTATATACCTATGTCTTAAACTATGATGTTAGTGAAATGTAGGTTTGATACATACCATGTTCAAAATGATCTCTGTACTTTTCACCTCCAAACCAGGAGCAAAATGACATCTTCTTTATTTAAAGACCTGTAAAATGAGGATAAAAAGATAAGAATCTTTTTGTGGTCAGCCACTGGTCACACCAAATAAATTAAAGGAACCCTCCCAGCTCCCACCTTAAAAAAGTTAATGAATAGGAATTAAGGTAATGTAGCATGATTCAGAAAGAGCAAATATGAATATCTATTAAATTTCACCAAACATCAAACATCTAATATTGATATCTAATTATAGCCTTGGTTGTGAGTGCCAAAAACGGTAATTCAATTGCCAGCAAGCCAGGGACCCTAATTTGCCTATCTCAACTCAAAACAAATGCTATGGTGGGATGGCCACTTAAGCATAAAGCTTTTGTGTGATATTACCGTATAGAATTGACTATTGAGGATAATTGCCACACCGTCAACTGTTTCCACCGCCGCCACAGAAGCGTGATGCATCCAAGGCCGTATATAGGATGCATCTGTTTATTACATAACCTCAGAAGAAATGTTCTCGGACCGAGCCTGTTCTAAAGTGCTATAGATATGCTGCGGAAGGTGTCATGTGACCTCATGATTTGAAACTACAAACGCTATATCGAAACATTCTAAATATTTGGGTAAGTTTCCAGAGCATATTTCCGTCAAATAGATAAAAATCGGCAAAGCATTGGATCAAAATTAATGGTGAATTTCTGGGATTTTGTGTTTGTTGGTGAATGTATTTTCTACTTTCGAACACCATTGTACGTCTCTATCGCGCCATATTTCTATTGATTATCTATTTTACCTCTTAAAGTACAGACAATTTTTACATTTTCAAATGATCGGAATATCGGCTCAGTCTTCAGCATTTAGGCAGAAACAAGGCACAGATACTTCCATCTATTAGCCTTGGCTGAAAAACAGGCAACACTAGAGCCCTGGGTGATAAGATGCATCTGTTTGCTAAGCTGCGTTCCACAAAGTTATCCAGTTCGTCATTGTTGACGTTGAACGACTCGAGTCGAAATGAATCGCGACGCATGAACCTTACCTCTGTTGACCCCTGCAAGATAACTTATTTTTAGATTACAAGATTACAAGATTTTACTCGGCCCCTGCACAGATCCGTGGCCCTTATCAGTCATACCTTGGCGATTTAATGGATCGAGATGCCCATGGGTAAGGTAAGGCACAAGATATATCCTTCGAAATAAATGAACCCGGACTTAGGACTTTTTCACCAGACAGGTTCATATAAGGCTTTCACTCATATATTTGATTTATCACACACGGGGTGCATATAGTGATCGCTGTGTACGCAATTTCGACGATTTATAATCGTGCCGAAAAGTGCAAGCACGTTCAGAAATCAAATTCAGTGCAAAAACGGTGCACCAAGGCCAACCAAGGCCCAAGCTGCGGAGCGTCTGCTCGATCGAGCGACACACAGTTTTATCCGTTATCGCCAATATCACAGCACCCTCGGTGACGTCATACCGAGAACAGTACCCCTTCTGACGTCACAGCTCGGCGGCGGCAGGAGATTCAGTCATTTCAAGTTGCAGCCCGAACATACGGAGCTCCCTACTGAGCAGAAACATCAGGAAGCGCATGGTTGTTCACAATTGGGGATCCAAAGAGCGCACTCGGCTAGCGAAGAACCCCACAAAGTCGATTTTGACATGGAATTGACAAATTTAAACATCAGAGTAGGCTAATAATAGACGGCGAAATACACTTCCCGAAACAAGAACAGAACCACTGCTATTTTGACTTTGACAGAATTCGCATGATCCTCATCTGAGCGGGATTTAGCAAACGTACAACGGGACATCACGTAAGGCGCTGTGTACACCTCAAGGCGATGTATAACCTAAAACCAGTGTAAAATACTGTTCCATAATTATGCAATGCATTTCACCAAACACCCAACCAACTAAGCATAACCTAGCATCCTAACAAGCATAAAAATAAATATAAACCGCTATATTTAAACTATGCTTTACCCGGAATGCTAATACAAGCCGTTATTTAAACACACCACCCCAAAATAAAATAATGTGTAAGACTCGCTTCTTAAGCGTATGCACCAAATAAAATACGCATCACCCCTTCTATTAGCTTCCAGCGATTAAAGCTTCGTCAGTCACTAGACCCTAAAATCAGTCACCCGTGCGTGTAAATGTGCGTATCTGTCTATCCCACAGTTTTCACCAATGGTTATAAATCACAGTAGCCTCTCATTCACAGCTAAACCCTTCGCATTCAATTGCCCCCGTGACTAGTCGTGAATTTGATGTCCCGTGTCACATCCTTCTGAAATACTGTCACAACAGCGGTGAGTCCGTTACGCAAAGATGGTGCCAGCTATGCTAAACTAATCACCCCACTCTTGACACCACTCTAGTTTAAACGCTATCGCTGCTTCGCGCTTTGTCGATGCCTCTTGACTCGAAGAGGCTGCTTTGCACAGTTCGAATGTTTGTCTCGGAATGGTTCGTTACTTCGGTCTTCTTCGATATCTCTGGTGTCCTTTCCACATTCCCTCGAGCGGACTAGCACCAGAGGCGACCAATCATGACGCTTCATCGCCATCATCAACCAATCAACGTCCGCCACGTTACACTATTCTGCCGGTCAAGGTAGCCTCTGGACGGACTTCGTCGCCCCTTCTTGCGTAGAAGGAAGGTAAATACTGACGTTTCCTTCACCTATGGGTTGCGTCTGGTATAAAACCGGCAGTTCGAGCCACCCCGGCGTGAGATTCCTCAGAGCTGCTGCGTTGTGCGAGCTGCCGTCCGTCGCTCGAGCGTACTTCAGGCAGCATGGTGTGAAGTTTGGTGCAGTTTCGGTGGCTGCTACACGGCAAAATGCGTCCTGCGAAAACCCTCGGCTGGAAAGAAGAGAGCCAGTAATGTCAAAGGGCTGCAGTATATTGTGGAATTAAGGGGATCTGTATATATTCTTGTTGTTCATTGGGGTTTACGGGCGCGTCGACTGCGGTGGTCATTTTGCGCCCATAACGCTGATCTGTATATATTCAAACTACAACGAATTCCCTTGCTGAATCTATGGTCATGTAAAAGTCCCTCAAGTCTCAACAGGTGTCGCTTGTTGTACGCTCAACCTAGATACCTATCCCAGCACAAGCAGCCATTTTATAGCAAAGCAGGCATACCATCACCTTAGCGAAATTGTCGAACGAACGTTTCTAAATCCTCCCATTCGTGAATCAATGTGACAAAACATCTCAAAACAATCGCCAACCTCAGTGCTGTAATCGCCCCTCGCCGGCCCCTTCCGCCACCCTCCTTCCCCGCTCCCGGTCTCACCGATGCCGTGTAGCACGTCCTTGGCCTGCTGCTCGTCCAGCGCCTCGAACACGTGGCAGTAGAAGAAGCGGGCCATGTTACATGACGTCTCACTGACGACGATGGAGGAGAACAAGACGTCAGAATGGTGTAAAAGGGACAGTTTTGGCATTACGAGAACGACATGGGAAGGGCACTACATAGAAGAGCGCTTATTCCGAGAGCACTACGGCGTTCGAAGATAGTAAATCGGTTAGCGCCGGAATGGAGTGTGGACAATAACAGTCATACAGAGGTCGCTAGCTGTCCCAACTGGTGTCACTGATGATCGCTAACTCGACTTATAACTGAAGACCACGAGCTCGGCTTCAGGTGACTAGCCACAGTCATTGAGACACTGACCGACCACAGGCTACTGATCGCATCAGGAAAGGTCATCGACCCGGTCACAGATCACTGGGGAGTGACGGACCCGGCCATAATAGACCACAGGGCACAGACCGACCACAAGTCAACGATCCAACGGTGGAACACCACTGACCCGGTCACTGATTGTCACTACGACGTGTCACTGAGTGTCACTGACCCAGTCACTGAGTGTCACTGACCCGGCCACGTAGGCGAAGTACCGGAGTCGGTCGTTCCGCCGTCCGCAGGAGGCGATCTCCGTGTAGCTGTGTTTCCGCACCACCTCTCCGGAGGCCCGGTCCACCAGTGTGACACCCATCTCGCCGAGCACTAGCTGCACCTGAGAACGACGACACCAGCGACATTAGTGCCACTATAAATCCTTCAAACATATCAGCATCGTCACTACAGCCCAACAAGCACCAATCGGCAACATTAGATAAACACGGACTGGACAGTTCAGTTCAGCTACCTGACAAATTAGGTAGCATTCTACTTAAGTAACTCATTAACTAATTCACTAACGAAGTCGGGTCCAACACAACTGCAACATACCTAAATCATATTGAAACAGAGTGGACACAATAATAGATTTCCATCTCGTTCCACACCACCAATCCCTCGTATCCTCTCCCGATCGTCTCTCCCCGATCCCTAGTATCCTCCCATCCTCCCATCATCCATATCCCATCCTCTCCCTCCCATCATCCTCACCTGTTGCGTCTGCGGCTGGTTCCTCAGCACATTCTCCACCCCCATCTCGATCACCGTCACGTCTCCTCTATTCCCGACAAACCCCGCTCCGAGGTATGTCACGGGCGCTCCGGCGCAGTAGGGCGCCTTCTCGTCGGGCGGTTCCGGATCGTCGGGCAGACGGTCGAGCCGGTCGGCAGAGGCGGCTAGCCGCCGCCGCTGCGCCGCCCGCGACTGGTAGGCGGCGGTCAGCTGGGCCAGGTCCAGGCGGAGAGACTCCAACAGCGGGATGGCCGGTGGGTAGAGGTCTCCCGTGGCAGAGTGACACTGCGGAAAGGCAGAGTGTGAGCGGGTGTGTAACGGTAACGAAGGGACGGGAGGGAGAGCGATAAATCAAACGATAGAGTCGTACCAGACGCGACAACAAAAGCCGACTCATGAACACGATAAATCGAGATGATTATTATAAATTCCGGAAGCAATACTTCAAATACTTACTCGTCTCTACAAATCGTCGTCACACTTCGATTGGTTGCGTATGTGCAGGCGGAACCTCAAACGCAGTTAAACATCGACCGAACCTGACTCAGCTAATAACTCCCCCTCTCGAGTCTACACTCCACCCCCGCCTAGTTCCCCTTTCACCACCCTGCCGCTGCAGTTCCACCGCAAGATCGAATCTCCCCGACTTACCTTGACCACGCTGATGTAGATAGGCATACCCTGGTACAGTTTGAGCAGAGCCGACACCCTGCCGCGCCGCATTCCGTAGCAGCACTCGGCATACAGCTCGTCCACTATGTCACCGGGCTCGATATTGTCCTGTGATCGGGGGGGGGGGGGGAGAGGCACACATGGTTGGTTGCGTAAGTACACATGCTACACATGATACTCTGTGGATCGTGGAAGGGTCGGGGCTAGCATGTGCGGTCCTTTTACACGTCGTTGGTCACCCAATTCGTTTAAGGTGTTGTGTGCCTAAGAAAGCACTAGTATATGACTGGAATTAAGGTAACAGGCATAACAGAGCAAAGTTGGCAATAAATCAGAAGCTATGGAGACCACTTTATCGTCATTAGCGCTCACACAACTAAAGAACCTTCAAGGTCAACGGAGAATCGATACGTAATGGCCACCTCTTGTCCAGTCCTCTTTCCACGCCCGTCCCAGCCCGCTCCCCGTCCGGCGATCACCACTGACCTCCTCGGCGGCCACCGAGTTGGGCTCCACGTCTACCACCAGCACCCGCGACTTGCAGAACCTGACGGCGGCGGACGAAAAGGGACGGGTTAGAGGTAAGGGTAAGGGAGAGGGAGGGTGTCAGTCAGTTCAGCTGAGAGTCCGTCGACACCCTCACGAAGCCTTATGTGTCCGGGATTCATGCATCTTACGGCCTGGAGCTGAACATTTCTGTGTTAAGTGAATGGAATTCGGAAACAATAAAGCCGATAATTACAAGATGAAAATAACCATGATGAAACCGCAATCACGTTATGCGTGACCCACAAAAGTGAGACAGCATAACCAGGCTTATCTATGCCAAGTGCCTCGTTTTCCAGCAAACTTCCCGGCTATTATTACCGTCACCCACCCGAATTTGACGCCGAGCCTCTCGCAGGGAACGAACTCGAAGCGCCGGTAGAGCGGCAGCAGCCAGGTCTCGTCCAGAAAACAGGCGTTACGCAGGTTCAATCTGTCGTGGAGAAGGTGGGTTGGGGGAGGGGGAAGGGAGGTGTCAGTACAGGTGCAAACAGTCTGCTCATAGTCATGACTCAGCGACGTCAAATGATGCGTGCGAGGGAGGGCGTTAAAGGGACAGTATCACCATTTTGATGAAATTTGACATTGCATAGGCCCCACCTTTCTGGTCCGGGAACTGAAGACCGATCCTCGAAACTCCACACCGTTATCCCGCTATCGCCGCTCAAAGTACGAAAGGTGTACCACACTTTGAATCGTGCTTCACTATCTTCACTGTTTAAATGTTTGCGCCGTTTTGAATTGACCGCCAGTAATAAAACTTTTACCCTGGTCATTTCATCAAATTTTATAAAGCCAAAACGTTTTTCGCACTTATTCATCACCGTTAAATTCATTAAATAGTCGTAGGCAATTTCCGCTGTTTCCTTCGGATTCTAGCGGTTCAACAAAGGAATTCCTCCAGCTTGAATCACAATCTCCCTCCAATGTATGACGTTTATCACGTGATTGTCACGTGATATTTTCTCCCATTGTCAATTGTCACGTCCAATTGTCACTCCCTCCAATTGTCACGTTATATTTTTATAGGCAATACCTAAGGCTACCTCTCCCTAAGGACAACTCAATCAGAAGAACGACCGCGTAAGCGTAGCGTCAATAATGTATTATCTGCGCCAGTTCTGTAGTAATTTTGCATGCTTCCAAACTGGCGGCCATGCTTGTATAGTGGTGGTTCGCTCATGAAAATGAATCATGAAAATGAAATGTGGTTGCAATATTTTTCACCGAGTTCGGTCCTCAAACTATGTTTTTCTGATTCAGAAAAATAAGAAATGCTAGTAAAGAAAAAATCAGCTCCATACATGGATTTTTTTTTCGATGATACTGTCCCTTTAATTTTGCCGGGACACTGCTGTTCGCGCGTGGTAGGTTGTAAAGGTTGATAAAATTACTGCGAAAGCACGATCGTACTCCAGTTGCGGGAAACCTGTAAACGCGTTTATGTTCCTGTATTCCCAATCCTAACTACGTTAGCTATGAGCTACCTCAACAGTAAACGAGAAACTAACGAACACGCATTATTAAAAAATGAAAGCGTACCAATACACACAAAGCATTGTTCAACACGTTTTTATTGTTTGTTTATTGGGGCTTAAGAGCGCGCCGACTACAAGGTCATTTTGCGCCAACACGTTTTTATAAACACCCAAACGACACCATTGTTGCAACATTCAGTTCAAGCTAGATTCCGTCTACTTGCACTGCAGTGAGGCGGTGAACTAGCGTGCAAATTTTTCCCTCACACGCTTCACATACGCGTACTTTAAAAAAAAAAACGTTGTAACCTTGAGCACACTACGAACACAAAAACCTCACTCACTGCAGCATATGATTCACATCAGAGTCCATTCCATCATACAGGGCCCGACAGGCCGACAGTCCGAAACATTTCCTACATGCTGCAGCGAGCCCCCATACCACCGGCTGCGAGCCCTGCCTCTGCAGACACGGGGCTCAGTCCGAAACCCTGCACTCTCCGCAGCGGCGGCGGCGCATCGGGAAAGGTTCTCACGCTGCAGGGGTACGCGGTCACACGACGATTTGGCAACGGCCCGCCCGCGGCTGCACCGGAGTCGAATTCGGAGCAGCTCTGGCCGAGCGAACACTCGACAATCGGCATGTTTTAGAGGTAGCACAGCGGAGGTTTAGGACCTCAAGCAGAGGATTGGAGTTGGACACAGCCGATCCATGAGTAAAATGGTCGTAGCTGTACTGAATACGACCTCTTTCAATTTGATTTCAATAATATTAAGCGTGTTTGATGCTGGAAAAATGTCATGCAGGACATTTTAATCTTCACAAAAAGAAATAATGGCATAATAACCGTTTTTCTCACTTCTTTAGTATGCTTACCTTCACTTCTTTCGAATATCCCTTGCTTCGAACTCCCCCCCCCCCCACGTCTCTACCCCACCCGCCCCTTTCCTCCATCCCCCACCGACTCCTCCTATCCATCTCATTCCCACCCCGACCCTCTCCCTCCCCCTCTCTGAACCACTCACCGGAATTTGATGAGTGACACCTGGCGCAGCAGAGACAGACAGATCTCTGCCAGGATCTCATGGCCGATCACAGAGTCACGCCGGTCGTACAGGGAAGACGCCCGCCCACAGCGGATCTGAACGAAGGAGGGGGAGGGGGAGGGGGTAACGTCGGTCGTATGGGGCAGACGCCCGCCCGCAGCGGATCTGAACGAAGGAGGGGGAGGGGAGGGGGTCAAGTCGGTTATACAGTGCAGAGACCCGCCCGTAGCGGATCTGAACGAAAGGGGAGGGGTGGGGACTGGGGAGTCACGCAGAGTACTGACAGGTGAGAAGGGAAAGGTCAAGGTATGGTTACACGGAGAGCGTTGTGACGTATATGCGGGGGGGGGAGATGTCGCTCGGTGGGGGGGTGGGGGGAGTTGGAGTCCAAATGGGCACATAGGCGCGCACGGCCGGTCCCCTGACTGACTTCGCCTGGCTATGGCCTGCCACCAACCGCTATCATACCTGTCAGGAGGCCCATAAATGTCAAGCACCCGTCGCGCTTCGAACCCGGCCTGTTATAACCGGGACACGTGCTCTCACCACGCGGAGTCCAACGCTCTACTGACTGAGCTACGGGACCGGCTTGAAACGCATTGCAATGTATATCTTGAGTATTACCAAGCTTAGAATAAATTCGGTCGGCTCATACTATCAGAAGCACGCCTGTATATCTTTATTAACTTTTTTGCGACACAAAAAAACGCACGATAAAATCAACATGAACCAACGGTAAACAACAATGCAAATGTCACGATCACGGACAAAAACTCCATGAGTGTCCACGATTGCTGACAGCTGTGCCGACTTAGTCCACCGACCTGTCTCCAGTCCGAGTTCGCAGCTGCGAGTGCCGAACAAAGACACACTTGACTCGACCGGGAGCTATAACCTGCGACCGTCCGACTCCCGGCGCTACAAACCACGCAATTCGAGGCGGCTCACAATACGGCGTTACGGTGGCAGCACAGGTCAACTATGCGTTACAGCGACACGGGGTATTGTTCGGAAAAACAATGCAGCGGTGACGGCAGTAATCACGCAGACAATCATTTTACGGTAGCTCCAGGCTGGAAACATTTAAAGAGCTTATGGACATGTCGACATATTCAATGATATTGGCGGTCGGGATATTTTGCTAAAAGCAAGCACGCGGAAATAAAAATAAAATACAGACAATACTGTGCCTTTACGCTGGCGCTTATCTATGACCTCACCCCGATAAATAGTTAGCTCCAAAGACCGTGACGGCAAACATCCGCTCCCATCATGACATTGAACACTCCTTTACACCACTGAACCTGTTTTACCACATTACCGACGCAAAATGTACCTCCTACGTAAGTTACTGGCATAAGCTACATGAATTATAAGCAACATGCATATAAGTTGTGTGGTAAGGAAGCGTGTTCCACATGAAAACATCCCACCTACCGTCCCAATTCATCACCGGAAGCCGTACACTGCGGTCGCCAGCGCTACCCGTTTCCCTCCCAGCGCAACGAACCGAGACTAATGCGACCGGAGTGGGCAGACGGTAGACCGCAGTCGGCGGTCCTCACCAAACAGTTACTCGGGCTCTTTGTTTGGTTTGTCCATTTAACTGAACCACATTCAATTTCCGGTATGACGAACGGGGGAAAATAACCAAACTGCCGTAATTTAATGTAAGTGGCCCGGATATTCCCGAAATGTAGCAAGAAATGAATTTCTTACCAGCAAAACATCGTAAGTCACGATGACACAGGTCAGCAAGCATTACATTTTCGTAAGGAATGGTCAGATGTATGAGAGGCCATCTTATGATTACGTAGCTCGTTACGGGGACGTTTCGAACGGGAATG
The DNA here is from genome assembly GCF_019059575.1 of Amphibalanus amphitrite. Lineage (NCBI taxonomy): Eukaryota > Metazoa > Arthropoda > Thecostraca > Balanomorpha > Balanidae > Amphibalanus > Amphibalanus amphitrite. The sequence continues at coordinate 85,254 of NW_024882978.1, read as the reverse complement.
AATACACGAACTCCCGAGGTGTAACCTGCGGACCTTTCAGACTCAACTTTTTACGCCAATGCGTCGCTAATTGCATGCCCTGCATGTCACCGAAGAAAGATCTACAGAAAGGTCCAAGAAAAGCCAAAGGAGGTCGAGGTTGATGGGAAATCGACTCTTACGATTGAGAACCATCGACCTACAATTCTACAGACTATATGGCAAGCCAGACGAAAGAAACTCCAATATCGAATCACGTACTCACCAGCGATTCAACGGGGACGTGCAGGCAGCGTTTGAAGAGCGCACACCGTATGAAGAGTCGGCCTCGGCCCTGCTGTGTGTGCACCCGCTGGCTCTTCTGGACGGCCTCCACGGCATGGTGGAAACTGGACGATACGCTGGCGACACGGGGAAAATGGGTGGTAAGAGAAAAGGGTGGTGGGTGGCAGAGACTTTGTAACGAAGTATACCTAAGTGAGAACATACCAGCTGACAAGGAAGCTCAATGCAAGGATGCCCATGAATAGCCTGTTCACCTCCTGGTAGGCTGACTCAGTAAGTCTCATGCATAATTGTGATAAACTAGCTTCTCTTCAAGGCTGAACTGTTTCCAACTTTCCCTCCTACATAATTTAGTGACCTTAGCCTGACTGACCTGTTCCTCTCCTGGTACACTGACTCCATCACAGACCAGTAGTCCTTCTTGGTGGCTCCAAATGGGGTGAACACAGGGCCCAGCAGACCTTCTCGGAATATCTTCTCCAGCACCTGTCGTAGAGAAATTAATGTTTTGGATGGGGAGCAAGAATTGATAAAAGGAAAAGGAAAAGTACTCAGTGCATTTTTCCCTTTCCTTCTTAAAAATAAAGCAAACCTTTAGTCCTTGCTCCACTTACCTCACATAATGGAAGCATGGATGGGTGGTCATCCAGAATTTCATTGCGCTCTTGGGAGTCCTTTGTCAGTGTCAGCACGTAATCTGAAAACATGACATTTATGGGATCAGCTGAAACATAAAATAAATGGGAAACTTTGTTATCAATTCATAATGTAAAAAAACATACAAAACGGGTTACACCAGTTGGTTGAATATGAGGAAGTCAATTTTAAAACATCCACAACTTACTTTTGAGCTCCTTTAGAAGAGGATGTGAAACAGACATAACTTCAAAGTTCAAACCTTTTTTGATAGTACAGTCCTTTCAAAAGTCTGGCCAAGTAGTAGAACCATGAACTAAAAGGATTGGCAACACTCCAACCTTTCCATTTTGATTTAAATTTCAGTTTTGACTTTCGCTTCTGCTTCTTGTCTGAGTTTTTCCACACTTGAGCAGAACAGTGGTAAGCGTAAAGTGAAAGGGTGTATCAGTATCAAACTTGTCAAAAGCCAGCGTCCTAACCAATTTCGAATTTATAGAGAACAAGTTGAACCTCTCCCACCATAGAAATTATCCGACCTATTCCCCACACTCCTCGCGCATTTTGTTTACGTGCAATCCGTTGCGTTGTTACAGTCAGCTGACTAAACACCACAATGTCACGAACGCACCATAAATTCACAAGTCTCCAAATCTAGAGATATTTTCAGAGCAGTGAGGGAGCTCCATCGGGACTATATGTTTTGATAAATAAAGTACATTTAATGGTGGTTTCATTGGTTTCATTAACGTGTTCTTGCTTCGAGGTGTTTAAAACATCCTTATGATGGAAAAACAGCAGCCTATGTCGTTTGCCGACAAGGCGACATCAATTTATTGAGCAGTAAACTAAGAACAGCATAACACTGTGCGTTTAGCACAATTTATCGCTTCACCAATAAACCGTCAGCGCCAAGTTTGAGCGAAAAAAAGTGAATCATCAACAAAAATATAAACCGACAAATAACCAGACAAAAGTATCAACAGACAACAATCAACTACAACGGACAACTCTCCTATATCACAGCCTTTCTCATCGATGAGATCACCCCATGATGACGTTATTTCGACCGTTCCATCTGACGTCACATTCTGACATCACTTTGTGTGCGGCTCCTCGAGCTGGGAGCGCAGCTGGGCGGCGCGCAGTTCGAGCGATCTCAGCCGCTCGTTTACCAGACTCTGCTCGTTGCGAGCGCGCGTCAGTTTGACGGCCACCTTCTCCTTTTCAGATTCCATCTCCGCCTGCGCGGTCAAACCAAGGGCAGGGTCAGCCGTACCTCACAATGTGGGCTTTGATAATCGACGAGTCAGTTGAGCTCGCTTTCTAACGGCAGTAAGTTCAAAGCTACTCTCGATGAGCTAGCCCAAAATGATGTCATTAATAAACTATGCAGAACTACTACGTCCAGCTCCGCTCCTGACAAAATAAATTACTTAGTTCTGATTATATTAACAAAAAAGATTAAATATACACCCAGTCATAATATATCGCAACCCTATTCCATCCTTACATTGACGGGTTTCTGCTCTATCTCTCCCTTATCCCCGCACCTGCCTGTCTCTAAATCTGTCCCTCCCCGCACCTGTTTCTGTTCGATGTCCGTCTCCAGGCGCTGCACCGCCCGCTCCTGTTCCTGCTCCTCGCTCTGCCGCTCCTGGAGGCGGCGCTCCAGCTCGTCTCGACTCCTCTCGGCGACGGCCGTCCGCTGCCGGGCCGACTGGAGAGCCACGCCGCGGCGCAGTGTGGACTCCAGACGGTCCCGCTCTGACGGGAAACAGGACCACCGGGGGTGACCGAATGGGAGCTGTTCAAAGATCCCGGAATCGTCCAAGAGGAGCCGTATCTGGTGCGAGGATGGTTGTTATGAGGAGCATTGTGCATTAAACATCCGACTTGCTACAGAAAGTACGGCTTGGCTGAAAAACGTAATTACGATACAAATTTCAATAAAAATGACTAGCCCGAGCGGTGCCTGTCGTATTATTCCTGACCACCTGTCCGAGGCGACCTAGATCTAGCCAAATACATCCACCGGTCGATCAATCATCCAATTTTACGGCCGGCTTGGGCTTTTTAGTCACACAGAACTGCTTTACACAGAGCCGGACCGAATAGCAACAGCTGCCTGTATTGGTTTGTACCGTTTTGAAGCCGGTGCAGTTGCTGCTGCTGCTCATCCAGCTGTTGCGCGTGCTCCGTGTGCTGCGCCGCCGTCTGACTGGCCGCCGCGTGCTGTCGCATCAGCTCCGTGAGCCGTGCGCGCTGCTCACGAACACTGTCGAGCTGGAGTCGAGACTGGGCCACCCATGAGCGGTTGGACGTCAGCCGTGCCAGATCAGACTGAATGAGGGGGAGAGGAAAGTCATAATTAGCAACAGGGAGGCATCGTATGCCAGAGGATTCGCAGTGGGCAGTAATCGCCACGCCATGTGTGGATCGCCCATGATCGTAAATACATACTGATACATACAATACATACAATACAATGGTCGCAACTCGCACTTGAGCTACTGAGTAAGCAAGTACTGAACCAATGGCGATAGGTTAAACTGGGATAAAGACGGGTTAAATTATGTAGCAGAAAGGACGACCGGGAAAGGTCAGACAAGTACGGGAAGCGCGGTAGGGTTGAGTCAGACCGATCGCGGTGGCGACCGTGGCCGTGATGTGACTGACGGACGACGGTCGTGGTAGAGCGTGGCGAGACCACGCCACTGCCGCTGCAGATGAGTTAGTGGCATGCTAAAGGCAGGTCACACTCAAGATTACTTTACTAATAGGTCGCACTGAGACACAGCTATCAGGGATTCAGGACAGGTTAAAGTTGTAAGTGGCGGAAGCATGGATGTTTATATGTACCTATCGATCTTCTGGAACCCGAGAACTGTCTTCCCGTATTACGTCGTCTTCCCGGATTATACCGTCTTTTCGAACGTTTTTCCGGGTTGTACCGCCTTTTCGGAACCGTCTTCCCGTTTTATACCGTCTCATCCCGTTTTCGGGAGCCGTCTTCCCGTAGTATCGTCTTTTCGGAACCGGTTTCCCGTATTTACCGTCTTTCCGGTTTTGGCGGGGGCCGTCTTCCCATGGTCCCGTATTATATCGTCTTTTAGGAACCGTCTTCCCGTGTAAACAGTCTTGCCGGTTTTCGTGGGCCGTCTTCCCAGTTCCCGTATTATATTGTCTTCTATCTCGGAACAGTCTTTCCAGATTATATGTACTGTCTTACGAGTTACGATCGAAGTGCAACGGTGGTACACCCTTTTTCTGTTTTCAACTGACTCATTTACCTACTTTGACAGCTACATTATTAGCCAAGCCACGATATAAGACAGCAGATATGAGAGAGCAGTGAGCACACTCACCTGAATTTCAGTCAGACAGGAGTTGAACTTTTCTTCCTTCTCAGCGAGCTGTTCCTTTTCACTTGATAACCTGACCCGCAGCCTGAGCAACTGGAGTTTTCGCTCGCTCAATGCCTTTTGAGCTGGAAATGAGAAAATAGCACGAGAGTATCAGTACATTTAGCCTTGAGTACAAATTACAATTATAAATTGGGATATTCATCTCTAATTATCTAGCCGTTAGCACCCAAAAATCGGAACAGCAAAGAACTTACTTTGCAAAAGGTTTGCCTTCCATTTGTCTCCTTCTTGCTCACTGGCTAGGATCTTTGCTTTAGTTGCCTCAATTTTAGATCCAAGATCGGTAACCAGTTTTAATAAATTTGAGTCGTCAGCCATTTAGATAAATTACTGGCAAAGTTCATAAATTTAAATTTCCCGCCGCCCCAGGTTCTTCAAAAGCATTTCAAGGACGAAAGGAAAAGTATCGTAAGCCAAGGCTGTTCATGGGATGAGCTTTACAATCGTTCATTCGCTCTACTCTGCGAATATTTTTTCTTTGCACCAATGACAAAGAGGTTCACACAAATCTCTATGGTTTCAAGGCGGCTTTTCTGCAAGCGAACATGATATTTACTTTTTATTTGAAGACGAAGTCGGCGCAATAGGTCTCGAACCGAAATGGAAAAAAATGTAAATTTTGAAGGCAGTGCAAATTGAAGTGGGTGTAGTGATTGTGTTTTTTATTGATGTGACTATTGATATTTACTGATTATTCCAATAAAAGGCTAGTTTTTGGTTCCAACGGTTTATATAGCCTTGGTTCCAACTGATCTATGGGCTGTTGATATAGTTGATACAGCTTTAAATGTGCTACAGTGTCAACTGCCAGTGAATGAGTTTCAATTTCAACACCTGACCATCATTTCAATTTATTGTTTGATTTGGCTTTGGTCTGTGTCCTAGTGTGTGCTCAGCATTCAGAAAATGAGAGATAATTTTCTGGGATCAGTACCTACCTAGAAGTACAGCATTACTTGGCATTAGTAGAGCAAACGTCACACGAAGGTTTTCCAACCGAGGAGAGGCGCTGTAGGTTTGTAGGTTGTAGGGTAGGTTTGTAGGTTTGTAGGTTTGTAGGTTAGGTTAGGTCAGGTTAGGTTAGGTTGGTTTAGGTTTTCCTAGAAAGAAGCACCTCCGGGTATGGTGCCTCTCCTTGGTTGGAAAACCTTCGTGTGATGTCTGCTCTACTAATACCCATTATTTTAGGGACAATCTCTGTGATTACTTCAAGTCACGATATTAGATTGCTGTTTCAGTTTTGATGATGATTGTGTTACTTGTTGTCATATTTATTGTGCAAGGCGCCAGCCTACAAATTGTATGATCTTGGTGGTCCCAGTAAACTGCCCTTGATTATCCAGATGTCCACCACACATACCTATTGAACAGTGGGCAGTGAGTGTTCTATTAACTCTGTTTTATTTAACTGGTGCCTGGTTTTCAAATTGAAATCTGTTCCAAAATACTCATTTTCTATGCAAAGCATTCATTTTGACCTGTTGTAATTTGTAGATATAGGTATTAATTGTAATTTCTAACAGTAAACACTGGTCAGGAAGTTTTTCACCGTGTCCTTTTTGCAGTTGATGGTGATGCTGTAGATCTGCATCATGGGTGACAATCAGCAGCTTCTTAACCTGCTGTCCCTACCCAATGTGCTGCTGGACCCTTCAAAGCAGCAGCAGGCTGTCACTCAGGTAATTTTGCTATGCAGATATCATGGATTTGATTATGCAATGGTAAGTATCAGGATTGGTCGATGAATGATTATGGACTGAGGACATGTGTCATTCTTGACACACGCACTAAATATGTGCAACATGGTTAACAAAATATTTTCACTTAATTTGTCAAACCTTCCTTAGCATTCATCTAGTCAAACCTACATAACAGCTTGTCAAAACATACCTAACAGTGATCACTCTCCTGGCAGCTATGTCAACTTATGAACACGGACAGTGATGAGCCTCGGATCGTCCAGCCCAGCATCAAGCTGCTCTCCTCACACCAGCCGCTGACGCGGATCGTGGTGATGACTCTGGTGCAGAGGTGGGTGGAAGAGTCTTGGCCGTGCTGAGCTTGGAGTTGGAGCCATTGGTTGGTCTTGACTGACATTGTTACTACCTGCTTCATACCTTCCTACAACCAGCAATAAAAATTTGAAGAGGTGTTATTTTATTTAAAGGACAAACACTTCCAGTATTGACTATTATGTGGTTGTCTGTCTGCAGTCTCCTTTCAGACCGCCAAACTTGTTGATTTCATGTCTGAGGTGCATCTTCTTCCTTGCTATGACAACCTCTGGTCCTGTCCCCATCCTGCCTGTCATGCCTTGCCCTCCTGTGATCCTCTGACTCCTCCTGGCTACTGCAGCCCGCTCTGACCCTCCCCTCACCTGCCCTGCTCTGCCTCCAGACACGTGGGCCGTAACCCAGACATCATGCCCCAGGCGACCAACGCTCTGCTCAAGTGTGCCGTCGACCCGAACCCGGCCGTGCGACGGGCCGCCGTCAGGTGAGTTTTGAGTGACGTGTTCATCGGTGAAGGAGATGATAGATCGAGTCGGTGGGGTAGCGATGGGTTACATCCATGGATCCCTCGATGCTGGTTACTCTGCAGTTTGTTGTCAATAAGCTCCAGCCAGAAAACCCTATGGAGCCTTTCGTTTATATATTCACAGTAGTCGTAGTTAATTCCATCGTTTATTGTCTGTTGTCTGATCTTATACCATTGTTTGGTATGGTACCCAGCTCATTGACATTTAGCGACACTTCTGTTTTGCCTCATTGCCCCAGCTGGATTGGACATTGTCTCGCCCGTATAAATCGTGATCTGCACCTACCCACCCAGCTGTCACACCCACGAGTCTAACACTCGCCTTTCCCCTCCCTTCTTCGCTCACCGACAGCACCCTGGCGCGTATGCCGGACTCTGGCGACATCACGCAGCCGGTGATAGCGGCGGCTCTGCGCGACCCGCACCCCTCCGTACAGAGAGCCGCCGCAGTGGCGTGTCGGGTGTTCCCCAGGACCAGCCAGAACTGTCATATCGGTGAGCACTGAGAGGAAGAAGGGAAATGGACGAATGTAGAGTGGAGAGGGAGTAATGGAGTAAATGAGAGATAATGACGAGATTGATAAATCATATTGTTTAAATTCGCATGGGAGTGAATTTTGGAGGAGGGAAAAAGGTATGAAAAGAAGGAACGACGAAGAGAGAAAAAGGAAGGAAGGGAGGGAGACCAGGACATTTGAAGGACGAGAGAAAATGACTGTTGCAGTTGTAGCTCTCATATTTGCGAGAGGGTAAGATAAGGGCTATCGGTAATAGCGAGAGAAAGCGTGAGACCTAAAAATATTTCGTCGTCTTCCTCATACAATGCTGCTGACTCGATCGGCTGACAAAAAATCGAGTTTTGACACCCCTACCTACCTCCCTGACACTATTCACAGACCACATAGACGAGCTGTACCGTCTGATCCGGTCCGATGACGCCCTGCTGGTGCACGCCTGTCTGATGACGCTCGACGTCATCCTGGCCGCCGAGGGCGGCGTCGTCATCAACCGCGCCATGGTGCGACACCTTAGCTCGCGGTGAGAATCAGTGGAGCGGGAGGAACGAGAGAGGAGAGTGAGGGCTGAGCTGGTCTCTATTTTCTCCATTTTTTACACCTTAATTTGTCAGGGGCTATGACCCTTAGTTTCCGCCACTTTGGTTACAGATGCTCGTATTCATAAGTTCCGGCAACTTGTCGCCGGGCTTGTGGATTATCCACGTGCTCTGTCACAGATGATGCACTTCATATTTGCTGTTACACTTCCCCGTCGCCGTCAACGTCTTGAGTAACAGGCTGGACTGGACACTCACACTGGTAGACATTTTAGTACTCCAATCCTGCTACCGACTGAGCACAGGTTCAAGTTAACCCGCGCCCTGCTGGGGGGGGGGGGTGTTTGAACACCCCCCCCCCTTGTGGTTTTTCGCGAATACCTTATCAGTTATCATACATCAATTCTACACATGTTGTGAAAATTTCAGACCAAGGTCATTCAAGGTCAGGTCACCAGGTCACTTGAAGTGACCTCACCTCATAAAAAGTTTCAATGTCTGTCATAGCTACACCGAGTGACCGATCGCTTTGAAACTTTCAGCGATTGATAAGAGTAGCAGTATCTATAAAATGTATATCTCGGAATTTTGATATCGGTGACCTAAGGTCAGGTCAATTTTGCGACCTCCCCATTATAAGTCAATGGGAGAAAATTGAAATGCGCCTCTTTTGGACGAAAGACATTATAAACACTCCCAAACACTGAATTACAAGTGGTTTAGACACACTGAACATGAAAATGGTGTCCGTGACCCTTGTTTATGCCCTGAGGTCATCTTAGGTCACGAATTGTATCTAATAGTTTTTCGCAAATAACTTTTGATAGAGGCATGCTAGAGCGATGAAAACGCCTTAGATGTGTTCAGCTCGACGATACGGATCGACTGATATGCAACATGACCCTTTCCGGTCAGGTCATGACCTTGACCTGAGGTCAAATTTTCAAGTTGACCTTTCAAGGTCAAGTTATAGTTCATTCGATGCGTCTTGACGAGAGGAACACGATGCCGGTAAAAGTAAGCTCGTACAAGGCTTGGGTCAAAAGTTATTGCCGAAAAACTGTTTCCGAAAAAATCGGCTATTTTTGCAGTTTTTGCCCCCTGCAGGCAAAACCGTTGACGTTAGGTCAAATCTGAGAGAATTACTCAGAAAGGGCGTTAATAGGGCTATCGAATGCGCTTTTCCGCGGCGCTGTAGCTCTATTGGTTCCCGAGTTATGCGTTGGCTTCTTGGAAATTTTCGATATTCGACCTGGAAATCGGCGAAATTTTGCCTTCAATGACCTCTGGTGACCTGACCTTTGACCTGACCAAAAAATTGACCGAAGTGATTTCGTCATTATTTTTGACGCTCTTTCGAACGCCGCCTTCCGCGTATCGCTACGTGGCCCAGGAGCCGAGTTACAAGGGGGGGGGGGTGTTCAAACACCCCCCCCCAGCAGGGCGTGGAAATCCAGGACCCCCAGCCGGGCGCGGGTTAATGAAATTGGCGAGATCGGGCCTAATAGGACAATCAGTTACACGTGTCCCGATAACATGACGATGAAGATGACTCCTCCCTCTCCAACAGGAGCCGCTCTCTCCCGGACGCAGTGCTGGTGGACGTCCTCCGCCTGCTCTGTCGGTACCAGCCGGCTTCGGATGAGGAGCGACTGGCCGTGATGAACCGGCTGGACTGGGTCCTGGCCTCGCCGCGGCCGCATCTTATCGAGGTGGGTTGGGACGCGGGGAGTCGGAGCTTCGGGCGAGGGAGGGGAACACTGCGAGGCTTGGTGCCCAACACGTTTGAGCAGCTCATTTTCGAGGTAGGTATCAGGCGAGGGAAGGCTGTACTAGAATATTTAACACGTTCAGCGGACATTGATGAAGAAATTGCTGATTTGATGATTTCTCATCGATGAGTAGCATCCATTACAAAAACGGAACGGCGATCTAGTACAGGTTTCGTTGAAATCACTCGTGGGTCTAACAATCATTCTCCCGTCTCTCTCCCGCACAGGCGGCGCTGGACCTGTTTTTCCACCTCTGTTCGGGCGACCTGTCCCACCTTCGTGCGGACGCCGTGAGTCGCGCGGCCGGGGCGCTCTGCTCGCCGGGGCACTCACCCAGAGAGTGGCGCTGGGCGGTGCTGCAGCTCGTGAGGAGTCTGGGCACGGAGCATCATGCTGCGTTTGCGCCGCATTACAGGTATGTGCTCAAAGCGCGAGGGAGGCCGCTGGGATGCGGTGTCCCATTTGTCGATTGGCATGGGCAACGACTAAGGACACTCAAATGAAATATATTTTTCATTCTCAGCTGTTTTTTTTTTTTCGAGGACAAATTCCACTTACAATTTCACCGAGTATGAACATCTGCATGTATAATGGGTTATGATGCCTCATTTTTGGACCTTGTCTGAATGGTCATTCTCCAATCTTATCCTTTTAAAGAAGGTTTTGATTTAACCCTCTGATACCAATCCAGCATACAATTTTGGGATACTGGAGGGGTGCAGCTTGGGTCCCACACTTTCGGTATGGAACAGAGTTGGGGCCTACGTGAGGCCTTCGGTTAATATGATCGCTATGAAACCATGCGAGAGATAAGACATCGCCGCCTCACCGATGTAAACGGAAAGAATGTGAGGCGGAAGGGACTATCGATGAAGAGAATGATGGTTTTGGAGACATTAGCGGCCGAAATGTTAGATTAGATAATTACGGTCATTACTACGGAATATGGATGAACAATCGTAATTCGTAGCTATCGATTTTATCGTGCCATAGCAGGCGCTACTTCATTTTTTTCTCGCTCTCGCAAATTCATGAGCGTAGTAATGTTTTAACACACTTACTTTCTCGTCAGGTACTTCATACCCCGTCCGTCGGACGGTGAGACGCTCTCAGTTCAGATGATACAATTCCTCTGGCGTCTGACTGTCCCGTCTACTGCCTCCGCTGCCACTGCCGCTGCCTCTGCTGGCTCGGCCTCTACTGCCTCCCCTGTCTCCAGCGCTTCTCCAGTATCCAGTGCCGCCGCGTCCGCCGCCGCCGTGGCTCCCGTCGTGGTGCGGGAGCTCACCACCTGCCTGACGTCGCCGCCGCTACGGGAGGCGGCCGCCCAGTCGTTACTCCGTGTGGCAGCTCATAGACCAGAGCTGGCAGCGGCCGTGGTGGAACCGCTGTGTAGACTAGTGAAAGACGATGGTGGGGGAAACACAAGTGGAAACACTGGTAGAAATGGTATTGGAGGTGGAAACGCTGTTGGAAACGGTCTTGGAAACAATATTGGATACGGAAATGGAAACGGCGATGGAATTCGTGATGGATTTAAAAGTGGGGTAGGAGATGGAGACTCAGACCTCCCCAGCTCTGCCCAGAGCGGGGCGGCGGTGGTGGCCGGTGCCCTAAACCACTCTGACTTGGCGCCGCTACCAGCCGCCGCCCGTCGCCGACTCCTCTCAACACTGCTCTCTGCAGATTTAGAGTCACTACCGGCCCATGCTCTATGTCGGCTTCTGGAGGTACTCGGACGGTGGGGTGGAGCACTGCCGACAGTCGCGGCGCGGCTGCGACGGCTGGCGCACTGCGGCGAGAGTGGCGAGGTGGGCAGAATAAGTGACAATCATGACGCAATAGGCTGTGGGGTTGATGGCTTGGGTAGCATCTCTCCTTCCGGTGGCATAAGGAATCACTGCAACGCTCTAAGAGATCTCTCCGTGCGTCTAGCCCTTCTAGAAACCGTAGCTCGTTTATTCATATATCGCCCTGCCGAGCTTCAAATCACGCTCGGTGTTCTAATGGAGCGAGCTGTTTCACAAGGGGGAGAGGTGGCCGCGGCCGCGGCTCGACTTTACGCAGCACTGCAAGTGACCGAGGGAAGAGAACTGATGTATGGAGAGAGGGAGGAGGATGAGAGAGAGGAGGGAGGAGAGAGGACGCCCAGTATGTCGGTGACGCCCACCTGAGTTTGTGAGTTTGGTGAGACAGTGAGTTTGGCGAGTTAGTGAGTTGTTTATGAGCTCGCGTGGTGGCAAATGTCGAGCGACGATGGCTTGTTATTGGGTCGAATTGAACGATGGTTTCGTTATTCCAATGTTAATTTTTACGCGACTGCCTGTTTATTGATGTTTATTAATTGTTTTTACCGAGCGGTTATTATGTTACTTGGGCATGAATTGTGTTATTTTGTCTTATTTAGTGCGAGCCTAAGAGTGTGATGCGACTCTACTGGCTGGTATCAATTTAGTAATCACTTGAGTATCATCCGTGGTCTTCGAAATCTGCCTACTTTTCGGTGCCTGCTTTTCAGTGCACTGCGGCATGTTCAATCCACGTCCATGTGTACATTTCATTATCATTTGCGTCGTTTCATAGAGCGGTGGCTGTCAAGTGTCACTATTCTTGTTGTGTGTTAGAGCTTCATGGAACAATCATGGAAAGCTTCCAAATGAACCGTAATTACAATTTCTACATTTTGTCTAGTGTATTGAATGCGAATGACCGTGTTTGAATTCTGAACGATCGCAGGCGCAGGCTAGGTCAGGTGCCTCTCTCGGAGTCAATTAGCTGATTGCCTGGCGGTAAGGTTGGGCTGCTCTGTCCGCATTTCCTCAGAACTCCCACCTGCATCATAACAAACCGCGGAGTGCTGAACCTCAGTATTCAAACAGCACAAAAATGGTTTCATTGAAAATTTATTTTCTTCCCGACACAACCACATCCATGACCTGGCGCAAGAAATGTACAGAGATGGCATGGCATGTCCTCATCTTACATACATCGTTACAAACATGAACTGGGCCGAAAATACAGTCATCCATCTCAGGACAGAACGAGCACACACAACGAGCTTACCGCTAAAATCAGCCGGACAACAAGTACACGCTCGATTCCATCCTTTCACATTCACAATGTCACGTGTGCTGGACAATGCGCTCCAATCGTATACCATCGCCTTGCTCCCTTCTCCGTTGGCCAGTTACTTTTCTGATGCAAGCCCAGAAGTGCTCCCCCCATCACTCCCGCTCTTAATGGTCATTCCCCATTCAGGTTCCGCGAAACAGTCACTGCCACCGCCCCCCCTTGACATGTTCAGCAACAAAGGCTGTCCTCCCTCCAATTTCTTTCCATTCTCTCCCGTCTCCATCCTATCATACCCTCACTTCAAATCCCTTCTCTCTTCACTCCTCTCTCCGTTCATTCCTTGTCCCTTTCCTCTCCTCTCCCTCCCTTCCCCACCAGTTTATCCTCAGTTCATCAGCACCTCCATCTGCACCAGCCGGGCGTGTGTATCGCCTGGCAGTCTGTAGGGCAGACTGCCAGCGAACGTGATGAGAAGTCTGGCAGTCTGGCGCAGCTCGGTCGGAGCGATACCGGCCTCGCCGCGCTGAGCCGAGTGGAGCAGAGTCATGGCCGCTAGGAGGACGTCGGGCATACAGCGACGCACCTGAGGGGGAGGGGAGAGGGGGGTAATTTAGCGGCGGACCAAATGATGAGATGAGTGGCATGGCGGCATTCATACCGCGCGCGCGGTAACAAAAAATGGTTACGCGCGCGCGCGTAACAAAGATACGAAATGTTTAACAGACAAACGACAAGACAGTACATTTGTAGTTTTAGCGATGGTAACTGAGAAGTCAATTTCGGCTGAGTTACGAAATTATTATTGATATCGCCATCGACGCCATCCTTCTTTCTAGTCAACTTCTTCTACGTCCTCTTTCCTCCCTCTTTTTTCCCTCCCGCTCTCACCTCTTCCTGCAGCCTCCCGAACTCTGCCAGCCTCATCTCCAGCTCGTTCTGCTGCAGCGGCACGAGTCGCAGCCGACGGAGCACCTCCAGCGCCCCGTCAATCCGCCGCAGACGGTACAGGTCAAAGAACGACATCAGGTCCAGTAGCAGGTACAGAGTGCCGGCAGACTGTGGGGGGAGAAAGGGAAAGTTACATAGTATTAGTCATAGAGTCAGAACGGGAAGGGTGTCAGTCACCTTATAGTTCAGAGGGTAGTGGAAGCGAAGAGGGTTAACTCTTATTTGCATATCAGGAAGGTAGTGCTCAGCTGCAGCGTCCCACTGACATCGAATTCATACTAAATTAACACCCTACCAGACACAAGCTCCATTCGGCTTCGCTCCAAGCCACCGTTCAACCCGATATGTCATTTACGTATGCCTCGTCTAGTTCTATTTCAACTCAAATTATCAACATCAGCCGCCTCCCGGCGCCCTAAATGTCACTCATCACTTACCTGGATCCCTTGATCTCAATTCTCAACCCAGCGGACCCACTTCCCTTTATCCCACCTGATGGATCCCTCCCCCGCCCGGCGCACCTGCGTCCCGTTCCTATCTCACCTCAGCGGATCCCCTGTGTCCGTGCTCCTTGAAGCGCCGGGCGATGCCGATGGCGGTGCCCTGAAGCCGCTCCCGGCGCGCCGTGTCGGTACTGGACACCAGCTGACTGAGCAGGCGGTTCAGCAGCTCCAGAACCTGACATAGGGAGAGATGGTGTCAGTACAACTGACACAGCGGCACAGGCTGTACCTTACTGGAGACCAGCTGACTGAGCACTGATCACTCATACCGACGCACTGGCCCCTGAGACACGCACACTCGGATTCAACAATGTAAGGTTACCTGAACTCCCCGGGACAACCTGTATAAGTGTTGGACCAAGCATCGTTCCTTGATCTCCCCATCCAAAGGATACTTATAGGCCGGGCGAGCAACTGTTACTATCCACACAAAACACCAACATCATTCAAAAAACATTCACTGTTCAGTTAGGTACTTGAACCCCGCGGGGCACACTCCAATTGTTGGACCAAGCATCGTTCCTTGCTCAGCTGCACCCCTAGCATATCTCATACACGGCGTACCATGTCAAGCCGGCCATTGAAACAAATAAATAATAAGCTTATAGAAACTTTAAATAAACGTTGATCCCCCAGGATCGCACGGTCGTACCCCGCAGACCGAGCATCGTACTCGACCCATTGTCATAAGGTCGTACTCATACCTTAATTAGTGTCGTTAGTCGTACCTTATCGTGTTTGTCGGCGAGGTCGTACAGCTGTACGGCGTCTTCGAGCTGACCGCGGCTCTCACACTCCTCAGCCACCCGCTCGATGACGGGACGCGCGTCAAAGTTGTCGTACCTGGAGCGAGACACGCAGAGGTCAGGTCAGGTCAGGTGACCAAGCTCAATCGGGGTCGGTAGAGATGTGTGGTAATCCTGTAGATGCTACCAATACGGCATTCTCTCCTCCTTTTTCCTGAGCCGGGAGCCTCACTACCCTGTTCCCTATTTTCATCAATCCATGACGTCTATTCGAGTGCAGTAACGCTCACCTAACGGGTGGTCAGTATGAAACTGGACAAAGTTTGAATTGTTACCGTGTCGAAAGTTTTCAAGCGAAAGCAACGAAAATCGCGTTACCGTGCCATTATTTTGTTTTAATCACGCTCGGCCTAATGGATCTGCGACACTGGACCTCTGTCAGCCTCCAAGCGCACGCGCGCTGGCAGCCCCGCTATTGTCTTTCGCGGCACCTCCGGGTCGATTTGCCGGATGGCCTGCTGGATTTTCTGCTTCAATTGTGCGTCTCAGCTGACCTGCCACCTTCCCTTATGCACTTTCTGTTTGATGAGCCCCCACAGATCCTCAATGGGCTAAATCTGAGGGGTCCATGGTGGGTTCATGTCACGTGTTATTTCGGGCACCCCAGCCTCCTCAAGAAGTTTCGTGTTCTAGCGCGCGTACTGTGGCTGTTGCAAGGTCGGAACCTAACAGAGCATCATGCTCTGTGTTCTGAGATTCAATAAGTGGTAACAACACGCCATTCAAACACTTTTCATAGCACAGTTCGCCCTTTACATTGCCTGTGCTCGTCAAGTTACTGGACGCGTGAGCCCCTCGGACTCATGGCAAGCCAGACGGGCATCTCGGGTGGATGCTTGCTCTCAGGTCGAAAGCGAAGGTGCGATCCACATGTGGAATAGTGTCTCCACCAGCTGAGGTGTAAAATTCGGCAATGGAAGGCATTTGGCTGCCACTGCAGGTGAAGTAAGATTCTTCGTCCATATGCAACTCCATGTTTTTGCTACCCTGCATTGGACCCTGTGACAGACGGCGCAGGCGGGTTTTCTGCGTACGAAATTGTGCCTCCGTCACCTTTATCCTATTTTTGTACCTGATTCCTGCTTGTTGACACATTAATTGGTCATATGTTTTGAAGATTCCAAAATTTCTTCCCAGAGATCACAAGGAGAGCCCCAACTGTTCGGTGACGGCGCCGGTTTGTTTCTTCCGGTGCTGAATGAGCATTTTCTTGGTGATCTTGCCGTTCCCACCATGCAAAACATCTGCAAGTCCTCAGAATTTATCGATGATCACATATTCTTAAGATCTGGTTACACCCTATGGCGTAATGTGACGCATAATGGTAGCACTTTTGTAATTTGTGTTATTTTCACAAACTTGCGCGAACAGGTCCCGGAACGCTTGCTGACTTACCGGCGCAATGTTTTCTTCTAGTTAATAGCAGAACGTTGAAATCTGAGCTGGTTATATAGAATAACTGGAAGTATTCACCTGCCAAAAATAAGTAAAATCTGTCCATAATTGGAGACGCTATGCTTAATCAAATTTTGTCCAGTTTCATACTGACCACCCGTTATATCAAATATCCCGAAGTTCCATATCTCTCATACTGATGCCCCCAGGGCTGCGGAGTCGATGAATTTTCGGCGACTCCGACTCCGGCTTTCAAAAACCAGCTCCGACTCCGACTCCGACTCCGGGCAGAATTGTCGACTCCGACCGACTCCAACTCCCGACTCCGACTCCGCAGACCTAGCAGGGCTGCGGAGTCGACAGATTTTCGGTGACACCGACTCCGACTCCGGCTCGGGTTTCTAAAATCGACTCCAACTCCGACTCCGACTCCGGTCACAACTGTCGACTCCGACCGACTCCGACTCCGACTCCGCAGCCCTGGATGCCCCTCACCTATCCATGGAAGTCTCATATTTCCATTAGCTCGCCTACCCAAAGCATTCATTCATCCATCCATCCAATGAATCAAAAGATATCCGTGACGTCTATTTCTCACCTATCGAGGGCTCCGGGCTGCCTCCGTCCGTCTGCCGCCATCCTTCCCAGCAGCCTCTCGTAGCTGCCCGACTGGAGTGCCAGCTCAGCGGCGGCCGCCGCGAACAGGTCCTCGCCGCCCTCGGCGGGCGGCAGGCGGCGCAGCAGGAACAGGTAGTGGAGCGCCGACTCGGGCTCGGGGCCCTCGAACCGGCGCGTGTAGAGGAGTACCAG
Source organism: Amphibalanus amphitrite (assembly GCF_019059575.1). Taxonomy (NCBI): domain Eukaryota; kingdom Metazoa; phylum Arthropoda; class Thecostraca; order Balanomorpha; family Balanidae; genus Amphibalanus; species Amphibalanus amphitrite. The sequence goes on along the minus strand of NW_024882978.1, from coordinate 68,028 downwards.
ACGGGCCAGGTTCAGTCGGCGGCCACCGGCGTCAGAGTCGGACGACACTGCCGTGAGAGGGAGGGCGGGAAGGGTTAGCGGGTGTTTGTCGGGGCGATAGCTTGAACAGCTCAAAGAACAAACCAGGGGAATTGTTCAGGGGTTGGCTGATGCCGGTGTGTAATGAGTGCCGAAGAAAATTGTGACTAACGTCGTCTCGGCGGGATAAATAACTTGTTTTTTGCAGTTTAGATGCCAATCGCATTATATATTTTGCATGACGCAGCTCTCCCCTTTTTTTGCAAACCCTCGCACTCAATTCTTTAATAAAACCACAACACTGACAAGAGTCACAGACACTAATTCAGGCCCACTTCCACAATAAATCCGTTACACATCCCTACGTTCCACATGACTCATTTCCCCCACTGCAAGCCACCCTTCCCTCCCCTCCACTCACGTAGCGGCGCCTGCGGTGATCGGGCCAGCAGCAGCAGACTCAGCTCGTGCAGTGCCAGCGCGATATGGACAGCGTGCGCGCGCAGCCGCTCCACGCGCGCCAAAAACTCCACGGCTGCCTCCAGCTGACCGGTGAGCAGCAGCACGCGGAAGTACAGCGCCGGCTGGTTGTACGCGTCAAAATGAGACTCGCCTGCCGAGGGAGAGGGAGACGAGAAATGTTAGAAAATAATGCTCCTCTACTTTCCGGGCACCGTGTTTTGTTACCGTTGGACAGACAACAGTCGGTTCTTACGGCATTGCATATGTCTGCTTCAAGTGGACCATTTGTTTACGTTGTGTGTCATTTCCATGTACCGATGGGTATTTAGTTTTCCAATCTACACGATTACCAAGATTTGCCATGCTTCAAAGAAATATTTTACTTCTTCATATTCCACTGGGTACCCGTTGGTCACAAGCATCGCACTTTTACTGTAAACAAAGTTGTTTCACCCGGTACCGCATGCGTGAAATCTGAGCAGTCGTTTCACACTTTTACCCGTACTTTTGACCAAGTTTACCGACCCGTTCTCTCCACGTACCGTACTTGTCGACCAGTGTGGTCTGCAGCCGGGAGAGGGCCGCGCGCTGCTCGTCGCCGGCGGGCAGCGCGCTCAGGCCGCTCAGTTTCATCCAGAGGAAGTCGTCGGTGGACGCGGTCTGGTCAGCGGACCGCTCCACCGTGTCCTCGGTGAGGTCCGGCGCGCCCAGCGCCGAGCACACCGCTCTGGGGGGACGGGGGTGTCAGCAGGGTTCAGGAGTCAACAACCAAGTCCCAAAGGGTGATAAAACTGACCACTTCAGCTCCATTTGGCTCCGTTCCATTATACTGGAATCTGTTCCGTCATCCGTTCCGTCCGTTCCATTACCCCCGATCCATCCTATCAACCGTCCTGTCTCCATCCCCGTCCTTTTCCATTTCCCCTCCAATTCCATCTCAAACATAATCTCTCACATGTCATCCAACCACCCCATTCTACCCCACCCTCATCGCCCTTCACCTGGTGTAGTGGTCCCCGGTACCGCTGGCCCGACAGCTGTACTGCAACTGTCGTAGCTCCGACAGACACTCGGGCGGCAGCCGGCCGTCCTGACTGGCCTCCACACGGGCCAGAACGCGCGCGATGTCCGACAGAGGCGGCCTGTGAATGAAGCCGTACAAGATAGTGTCAACGCCATCAGTGGTTGTAGTTATATAAGCCCATGCAAGGTGAAATATAGGCACCGCACTCCTATTATCTATCAAAGCGAGGGGCATCCAGGGCTATCAGTACCGATATAGATGGCCCTGATACTGCAATTTTTGTCCGGCCGTACGTAAGAAAACCATAACTTCATATAAACACTTTCCAAATTACTCCCAAGAGACGAACTGAACATTACGTAAAATTGGATCCAAATAACCCCAAAGATTTCCAAACTCCCTTCCCTTGCTCCCAGTCTTACCCGGCTCGCTGAGCAGCCTGCCGGGCGGCCGGCGGGTCGCCACAGCGCAAACAGTGGTAGATGACCGCCCAGGCGGGCAGGCCCTGCAGCAGCGGGTCGTCGGGCGCCGCGGTGGGCGGGCGCACGGCCAGGTACGACTGGACGAGTTGGAGAGTGCCCGGCTCGCCGCCCAGACCGGCTATTGACAGGTGGCTGTACACGAGACGCTGCAGACGCGACACGTAACTGAGGGGGAGGGGGAGCAAAGGTCACGTGATTAGCGACAGAGAGGTGGCTGTACACGAGACGCTGCAGACGCGACACGTAACTGTAGGGGGAGCAAAGGCCACGTGATTAGCGACAGACAGGTGGCTGTACACGAGACGCTGCAGGCGCGACACGTAACTGTAGGAGGGGAGCAGAGGTCACGTGATTAGCGACAGACAGGTGGCTGTACACGAGACGCTGCAGGCGCGACACATAACTGAGGGAGGGGGGAGGGGGGCAAAGGTCACGTGACTATGGGTTAAAAGATAACGTCATAAAAGAGACACGGTGTGGTAAAAACCCATAGGGGACAAATCAGCAGAATTCAAGAAAAACTTATTTGAAAAAGTGCGAAAAGACGCGACGACTTTCTTCGAAACGCCCATCTTCCATTTAAAGTGACACAAATATGGCACCATTATTGACAAAACTGTATACTTAACAACCATATGAATTTCATGGGCGTTAGCTAGCCCTCGATGAATTAATTGGCCGCTCACCTGGTCTCGAGGAAGCGTTTGGCCTGTCGTATCATGGCAGCCTGCACCGAGTTGGAGAAGCGCCCCACCTCTGATCGGACGCCCACCTGTGTGACGCAGCGCACCGTGTCCCACAGCTCCACGGCCACCTGGCGGGCGGACAGGGAAACACACAGAGGTGAAAACAGACAGAGGTAACACCGTGTCCCACAGCTCCACGGCCACCTGGCGGGCGGACAGGGAAACACACAGAGGTGGAAACAGACAGAGGTAACACCGTGTCCCACAGCTCCACGGCCACCTGGTGGGCCGACAGGGAAACACACAGAGGTGGAAACAGACAGAGGTAACACCGTGTCCCACAGCTCCACGGCCACCTGGCGGGCGTACAGGGAAACACACAGAGGTGGAAACAGACAGAGGTAACACCGTGTCCCACAGCTCCACGGCCACCTGGCGGGCGGACAGGGAAACACACAGAGGTGGAAACAGACAGAGGTAACACCGTGTCCCAAGGCTCCACGGCCACCTGGTTGGTGAATAGAAGAAAAATTACTAATTGTAGATAACATCACACTTTGATACATACCACGGACGTTGCTGAAATCAAAGACGCGTGTAGGACTGACAGAATGAGCATTGAGCAGGTGCATCACCTAAAAGGCTTGAATCCAATTGCATTATCTGTGATTTTTTGGCAGTACTGAGGGATAAATAATAAATGAGTAGAACAGAACATTTCGATAAAAATTAGGCAAATTGTATTTACATTCAAAGAAAAAATAAATACATGGTCATATGCGAAAATATTTCCTATTAAAAACGACTCCAACTATCACCCATTTACAAGTTGGCAGTGGCAGCGTAACAAAAAATATCCCGCATGTCGAGCCGCCGCCACTCACATCGTCTCCGAGTTTGGCCATCAGCTCTCGGCAGGTGGTGACCAGGTCTGGCCGCGGCCCGTCCGAGCTCAGCTGCTCGATGTATTTGGCAATCGTGTCCACGTAGGCCTTCTCCTGGGCGGTCAGGGTGCTACGCACGCCGGCCGTGCCAGAGCTCGAGCTCACCGACAGCTGGGGGAGAGGGGGTGAGGGTCAAATTAAAGCTGAAAATTCACTTTAACGCAAGTTAGGTACTTGATCGCCGTGGGTGAGTAGCACTGGGAGCCATCACTCATATTTTTTAAGAAGCATCATTTTCGTCTGTTCACATTTACGAGAGGTTTGAGTTTAGTTTGATTTCCTTGTAGCATGCATCTAAGCTCATGGCACAATGCAGTCATTGCTCGGAGTCTCGGCTCACGAAGGTTATATGACGACCACGTAAAACATCGGTCTACTACCCAAGGATATATGATGCCATCAGTCCCTCACCTCGGGCTGTAGAGTGACGTCGAGCAGATCGTGCCCGGAGGGCGCCAGCGTGCTCAGCAGACGGTGTTTGGCCAGCTCCCAGCACGAGCTGAACGCCTCGTAGTGCGCCCGGTCCACCGCCTCGAATGTCTGCCGTGGGGTGAAAATTGTAAACAGATGCTTCAGAGATCAAAGGCACGAAATACAAAAGAACAGCCCACATTCCTGCTACTATCGTTTTTTCCATAGATCCCTAAAATTTCCACTCGTTCTCTTGTCCTCAAAATTTTGTACTATATTTTGTACTCGAGATTCGTTTAACAGGTATTACCCACGATCTTTCACTATATCCGCCTTGACAGAATAATTTTCCGACGTTTGCACGCCCATTCGCATTTTGCATTTTCCGATCTCGTCTCACAGATATACTGGCGTGCCCAAAATTCTGGCAGAGACATCTGATCGAATGGCCTTTTTAACACTCTCTTAAGTCCTCTACATCTCTGCCATTTTCAGCTTGTCATCCCGTTTCCACTACTCTTCCACTACTCCCCGTGCACTCTCTCCACCAGCGTCCCCACCTCTTTCCGGGACTGTTCAATGACGGTCAGCACTGCGTTCTCTCGCTCGTTGCGCAGGAATCCAGCGATGTCCGTGTCCTGAACAGGCTCCAGCGGCTGGAATGTTCTGGAAGCGTCCAGGGCATCCAGACGCATGGAGAGGGCTGGCAGGTCGACGCCCTTGGAGCCCAGCAGGATCGACCTGGTGATGGTGACAGAGATTTGCTTTGATAAATTTACCTTTGATCAAGCACCTAACTTGTCATGGATGCTCAACATCTGTCACTAAATGTGTCAATAATGAGCAATAGAAATGACCAGAACCGACAAAATCAGAAGGAAAGCTTAAAAATCTAATTGAAATATAATGCAGGAAAGAAAAGGTCAGAGGTCCTGTACTGCACCGTGTCAGTCATCCCACACCACTCACGCCTTGACATCCTGCGCTCCAGTCTGGGCAGTGCGCGCCCACAGCTGCTCTCCAGCCTGCAGCAGCTGTTTGAGGTTGCGCTGGACTCGCGGCAGCGGCGCAGCGGTGTCCATGTCGGTGGTGAGCCGACTGGCCTGCTGGACCAGCTCTGAGAAGCCGCCCTCAGACATTGTCTGAAAACAACGTAATAATTGAGCTAGACTTATCAAGAGGTTCATCAGTCACAGTGTAGGTTTGAGACTCAGATTGATTTCCTATTAGGCATTACAGCCGTGATCAAAGTTCAAACATCTAATCTAATGGGTACCGTAAAGTGGGGCTATTTGAGACAGTGGGGCTATTTGAGACGGTATTTAAAATCGCTATAAAATGAAGAGCGTTTGATTTTTATGTGATATTTTTGCTCAGGAAGGTGTGGAATCGAGCAGTAAATTCGCCTGAGCAAAAATTAAGCATAAATTTCAAACGGTTTTTATTTTATAACGATTTTAAATACTGTCTCAAATAGCCCCACTGTCTCAAATAGCCCCACCTTACGGTATCTAGAGCTGTTGATGACAATTTGATCTATTTATTACGAGCGAGCGAGCGAGTTCATACTGAATTAAGGGAAAATCCTGAGTATGAGCGGCCGGCCGGCCGAAGGGACACTCTTCAAAAGCGTTCTTGCCAACCACCGCACGTGGCGCGTGGTTAAGTTGGACATTTTTAAGAACCCCCAAAATTGCAACCTCAATAACGGCACAACGGTTGGGCCGATTGAATTGAAACTTGGTACACAGTTAGGTCTCTATCAGATAATTCATCTGCATGTGTTAAGGTTGGGCTGCTACAGCATGTGCGCACGTGCAAGGGCGATTTCTATATCTCAGGAATGACCGGGCCGATTGCGCTCAAATTTGGCATGTCGGTAGAAACCGACGAGGTAGGTGACTTGCGGACGTTTGTGTGGGAGAGACTGTGCATGTGCGCACATGCACAACCCGCTTCTATATCTCCAGAAAGGTCAAACCAATTGTTCTTCTTTTTGTATTTTTGTTTTTCTTCCGCTCGCTCGTTCATCGCCGATAAAGGCGTTTTACTGGTGTAAGCACTTGACTTTAACCTTCGCCCCAGTGGGGGGGGGCATATGTTACCACCCTGTCGCGTTTTTCGCGTGTGAATAAAAATCGCGGCGCGTAGCGCCGCGCCGCTTGGGGTAGCTTTTGGTACATCAATTTTGGACAATGTGTGAAATTTTTGACCCCAGGTCATGTCAGGTCAGGTCACCAGGTCAAGTTAACTGACCAAGCCTTAAAAAAAAGTTTGCAATCATGTCCAGCCTGCAGTGTTTGTTAGAAAGGTTTTAAACTTGGTGGATTGCATGCTGTTATGGGAGCGTACAAGTTGTATATCTCGGATTTTTTATATCCGTGACCTAAGGTCAGGTCAGTGGCATGACCTTTCCATTACAAGTCAATGGAGAAAAATGAAAATGCCTCTAGATCCGTGTGTACGCATAGGAACAGTCCAAATATTTCAGAATCACAATGATTTAGTCCACTCGTGATGACCAAGGTGTCATTTTTGCTGATAGCCTCTAGAAAGGTCATCCGAGGTCATTTGAGGCTACAAACAGTTTTTTGCCAATAACTCGCGATTGGAAAGAGATAGAACGCTGGGGATGGTCTCATTGTGTTTGTCTTGTTGAGACGCATCGACTGATATGCAACATGACCTTTTCCGGTCAGGTCATGACCTTGACCTGAGGTCAAATTTTTAAGTTGACCTTTCAAGGTCAAATTATAGTTCATTCGACGCGTCTCGGTGAGGGGAACACGATTCTGGCAATAGAAATGTCGTGGCTTTTTGTAGTCGAAAGTTATTGTCGAAAAACACTTTTCGTAAAAACAGCTATTTTTGGAGTTTTTGCCCTCTGGAGGCTAAACCGTTGACCTGAGGACAATATTTAAAATGACCTTTTCAAAAGAAGAGTTCAAAAGCTATCGATTGCTTTTCCATGCGTTTTTCTAGCTACCATAGTTCCTGAGATAGCGGCATGTTTTCTGAAAAATATAATGACAATTGACAAATTTTGACCTTTGATGACCTCTGGTGACCCCAATATTGCTCTAAGGTGAAAAATGACCGAAATACTTTCAAACGTACGTATTGAGAGCTATCGACTGCTTTTTACCGCGTCTTTCTAGCCCTCTTAGTTTTTGAGTTAGAGGTGGGTGGTAACATATGCCCCCCTCACTAGGGCGAAGTTGGCCGAGACCGCCACTGGGGCGCGGGTTAAGTCTTTGCTTATTGATAGCCCAGAATACCTGCGACTTTGCAGTGACTCACTACAAGTGAGACACCTAGACGGGGAAGGTGGCAAGTAGATACGAGATTAGCAGCACAAGTGGCAATTGGCATGCTTTCATAGTGTTGATAGCCCTAGCTTCACAAACACAAGTCACCAATCTTTTCAGACATTTCGATGGAATTTATGCTAGGATAATTTTATTAAATGGAGCCATATTTAATGGAATAAATAGCAATTACAATTTAAGCCACATCTGCCATCATTTCAGTCTCATTTTGCTTTGAAACTCACCTTTGAGTCGCGACAGTAATATGCAAAATAAATCGGCCACTTATACCGATTGCTTTTTCTGATGATCTTTAGTCACTAGCCTTGAAAAAAAAATTAATTCAACAAATGCTAAGCAACTGAGTTCCTCGCCAGAGCCTCACGCGCGGCAACAACGCGCGCGCCGGCAGCAAGCTCAAAATGGCTTTGTCGCAGTTGCGTGATATATGTCTCAATCGTTTGAAATAGGTAGCGTTCGTCACCGAAGACTTTGAAGACTTTCACAAAAAAGTATGAAAAATGTCTCTAGAAAAGAACATTTGGAAACTGCCGCCATCACCATGCCCGGCAGTCCCTTTGCGTATCGAATTTACGAATGACTTGGCTATTGAGGATTACCGTGCCGCATCTTCATTATCTTACATGTCCGTGTACTTCATCTTGCGCCACCCTTTACCTAGTAAATCTCCGAAATCACTGCTGGTTCACCTGACCGCATAAGTCAACTACTCCCATGGCATGGTCGGTGACCCAGGGTGTGACCTCACTCATCAAGGTAAATGCGCCGTGTGTTTTAGATCATCAGATCTTAATTAGCGATTACGGAAATCGGATGCATCCAGCGATTAGCGACTTCAGTTCTTGTTCAGTTCATTCGTACTATCTACCGACCCGATGTAAACGTTTGCATGTAAACGGCTCTGATCTGACAGCGCTATGCCACCGCTAAACATTACCCCACCCCCTTGTTCGTGCAAACAGGCCAACATAACTCACAACTCTGTATTTCACCTCAGATTTCCACATATGCGAAACAATATATCACTTCTGGGACAAGCATATACCACAATGAGGCCACTGGCCGAAGCAATGACGAGCGATACACAATGAACGATAAATTGGAAAGCGCAGGCCGCAGATTCACGGCAACGGACAGTGAGCAGAACCCTCATCAGCCAGCGATCAGTCGGTTTAGTCGACCTCCTCGATGGTCGGGCCGCCGGCGCCTCCCTTGGGGGCGTCACCGCCGGGCATGCCTCCCGGCATCCCACCGGGCATACCACCGGGGGCGCCGCCGCCCGCGCCCTGGTACAGCTTGCTGATGATGGGGTTGCAGATCTGTTCCAACTCCTTCTGCTTGTGCTCGAACTCGTCCTTCTCCGCCAGCTGGTTGCCGTCCAGCCACTTGATGGTATCGTTGCACTTGTCGATGATGGTCGTCTTGTCAGACTCGGAGATCTTGTCTTTGACCTTGTCATCCTCGACGGTCGACTTCATGTTGAAGCAGTACGACTCGAGGGCGTTCTTGGCGGAGATCTTCTCCCGCTGGGCCTCATCCTCCTGCTTGAACTGCTCGGCCTCGTTGACCATGCGCTCGATCTCCTCCTTGGTGAGGCGACCCTTGTCGTTGGTGATGGTGATGTTGCTGGCCTTGCCGGTCGACTTGTCGGCCGCGCTGACGTTCATGATGCCGTTGGCGTCGATGTCGAAGGTGACTTCGATCTGCGGCACGCCGCGCGGCGCCGGTGGGATGCCGGTCAGTTCGAACTTGCCCAGCAGGTTGTTATCCTTGGTCATGGCTCGTTCACCCTCGTAGACCTGGATCAGCACACCCGGCTGGTTATCCGAGTACGTGGTGAAAGTCTGCGTCTGCTTGGTCGGGATCGTGGTGTTCCGCTTGATGAGGGCGGTCATCACGCCTCCGGCCGTCTCGATACCGAGCGAGAGGGGCGTCACGTCCAGGAGCAGCAGGTCCTGCACCGCCTCAGACTTGTCGCCGTGCAGGATGGCAGCCTGGACGGCAGCGCCGTACGCCACAGCCTCGTCGGGGTTGATAGACTTGTTGAGCTCCTTGCCGTTGAAGAAGTCCTGCAGGAGTTTCTGGATCTTAGGAATGCGCGTTGAGCCACCGACCAGGACGATGTCGTGGACGGAGCCCTTGTCCATCTTGGCATCACGCAGCGCCTTCTCGACCGGCTCGAGGGTGCCGCGGAACAGGTCGGCGTTCATCTCCTCGAACCGGGCGCGGGTGATGGACGTGTAGAAGTCGATGCCTTCCATCAGCGAGTCGATCTCGATCGAAGCCTGTGACGACGACGACAGAGTCCGCTTCGCCCGCTCGCAGGCCGTCCGAAGACGACGCAGCGCGCGCTTGTTGGTCGAGAGATCCTTCTTGTGTTTCCGCTTGAACTCCTGGACGAAGAAGTTGACCATGCGGTTGTCGAAGTCCTCGCCACCGAGATGAGTGTCTCCGGCGGTCGACTTCACCTCGAAGATGCCGTCCTCGATGGTAAGGATCGACACATCGAAAGTGCCGCCGCCCAGGTCGAAGATGAGCACGTTGCGCTCGCCGCCGACCTTCTTGTCGAGGCCGTAGGCGATGGCCGCCGCCGTGGGCTCGTTGATGATGCGCAGCACGTTCAGACCGGCGATCGCGCCGGCGTCCTTGGTCGCCTGACGCTGCGAGTCGTTGAAGTAGGCCGGTACTGTGATGACGGCATCGGTGACGGTCTTGCCCAGGTACGCCTCGGCCGTCTCCTTCATCTTGGTCAGCACCATCGAGCTGATCTCCTCCGGCGCGAACGTCTTGTCCTCGTTCTTGTACTCGACGCGGATCTTGGGCTTGCCGCTGTCGCTGATGACCTTGAATGGCCAGTGTTTCATGTCTGACTGCACGGCAGTGTCGTCGAATCGCCGGCCGATCAACCGCTTGGCGTCTGTGAAAAGCAGAGAAACAAGGGTCAGAATCGCCGAAAACGGTGACAAGTTCGATCTTTTCTAACGGTCCGGCTAAATTATTTCAGTCCGCGTAACCGTAATTCAATTGAGAGGATCACAATTAATACCGATAAATATGACCGTGATATAATCAGATAGCTAAATATATTTTTAAAAAACCCCACTCAAAATCATTTTAACACGGGCAAATGTGTAGCAATTCAACCGCGAAGAACTTCGCAATTTTCTAACAACCGAGTTTCAGCCGTGATAACCGATCGGGAAAAAAAATCGGCCAATTTCCATATAACAGTCATGTTTATTCACGAATACAAATATCCTCCACTGTGCCGTCGATTACTCACCGAACACCGTGTTGCTGGGGTTCATGGCCACCTGGTTCTTGGCGGCATCTCCGATCAGCCGCTCCGTGTCGGTAAAGGCCACGTAGCTGGGCGTCGTCCGATTACCCTGGTCATTGGCAATGATTTCCACCTTGCCATGCTGGAACACTCCCACACAGGAGTAGGTGGTCCCGAGATCAATTCCAATCGCTGGAGCTTTCGCCATTCTGGAAAGACAGAAACGGGACCGTGAGTCGAATAGATAGAACAGGACATCACGTCAAGGAATATTCGAACACCTCCTACCCGATTCAACCGCAACAAAAGTTCATCCTCAGAAAATTTGCAGATTTTATCCCTCCACTCAAGTTGGATTTAATCCGTTTTATGTTGCTATCGGTCCCAGCTCGGACAGCGTAACAGTAACGCCTGATTCAAGACTCCCGTGTTACGTGTATGGCGTTTTATAACTTCCGTAGGCACAACGAATCGCGCATCGCGGCTGTATTGGATTGCGAGGGCCAAAGAATAATATAAAAGCTACCGAAAAAAAAACTGGAAAAGCCAGAATCGCCCCCGCTGAAGTTGGTTACCCGGTCCAAACCCCGGAACGCTTGTTCTCAGAGGGCCACACCGGGAAAGAGATCGGGACGTGCCCCAACGGGGACTTACCTGTTAGCTTATGCTATATCCACAGTTTCAGACGCTCTTCGTGAACTTAACGCACCAGTCGCCAAACTTCAAATTCTGACCTGCGAACTCGCCGCCCAGCTAAATAACACCTCGGAAAACTCGGGAAGCAGACAGCTCATTGACCGTCACCATGACGACAGCAGACCAATCGGCGCACGGCAGACGGCTACTTGCACTGTACGGAGCGCTGTGATTGGTCCGTTGGCGCCGCCCTGCCAGAACGTGCGATTGGAAGGTGCCAGATACGTCTAGAAACCGCCAAAGTTCGTAGCCGACTAGAAAATTCCAGAGTTATGCTGTGGGCACGTGGGAAGGTATGATCGGAATGCTCATTCATAATGACTGGTTACAATCAACTGTATATTGATATCGTGAAATACGTGACCTACATACAGCAACTACGTTACATCACAATGGCAAAATTACGACCGCTTCAAAGACCTCATTGGTAGGAGCGTGCTGACGAAAAAGCGACAAGTTCTTGGCCAGCGAATGGGGACCTTGGCGGAAATGCCAATCGGCGGGCAGAACTCGCGCCAAAGGGACGCGGTCGCGGGTTATCGTAATCATCATTACGATTCGTAATCAGTGTAACGTCAGTCCTCTTGCCGAAAGAAGTTTGGGGGATAATTGAGGCCATCAGCCCTCCCCCATGCCCTGCCCTTTTATTTCTTAAATCGACCCCAAAATCCAAATATTTCGATTCGCGCCCGGTGACCGATGAAATAAAATCGGGTCACCGAACACGGTTTACCAATGCATTACAAACCATCCTGGCCCGGCAACAAGCATGAAGTAATTGCAGATAATCGTGTTGCCTAGTTAGTTGCACATCAGCCGATGAAAGGGTACGACTGCCAGCAGTACAGTAAACAGATACAGACACACCCTACCGTGTGACTCCTGACTCCTCGCTGATGAATCATCAGGTCGTGCAGCTGTGTCACCGTGTACTCGTCATCTGGATGCCGGTCATCAGCAGGGTTCATGGTTTATTGTTTATTACTGTTTATTACTTGCCCCCATCACACCCTGAATGCTGTACTGTGGAACCGCTTCTTACTGCACCTGGAGCCCAGTTGGAACAAATGGTACTGGGCCCTGAGCGTCGAACGTCTTTTAGTCCCGGACCAATAATGAATGAATATAAATGCTGCTAATAATGTTCCCGAGTTTATTGGTTTTGTCATTAGTTATGTGCGCCGTTTTGCAAATTTGCACATTGGTGACTCGGCTCCAGTCGAGTCTCGATTTTTTATTATTAGCCTACGCTTCTTTCTCGAGAGGGTACGTACGTTTACCGATTAATTCGGCAAAACGTCCATGCATAACGTTCGTGCAACTGCATGGGACGATCGTATGATGAAAATCTCTTGAGGAAAACCGTTCCAAATGTACGTCGAAACCGACAAAACGACTGTCATTCCTGCCTGGTTCCTTGGCGGCTTACCTTATCCACCAAAACGGCTATCTGTCCGTTCTACCCCTCACTCCCTGGGCCAGTGGCATCTTCATCGTGTTCTGCCATCAGTAGCGGCGGAACACCCTCAATTAAGGGGGGGGGGGGGCACTGCCGACTTTTGGTCCCATTCTTTCCATGCAACTCCCATAGGGCTAATGTTAAAATGCCAAAATCAAAGGGGGGCACGGTGCCCCGGTGCCCTCCCCGTTCCGCCGCCTATGTCTGCCATCGGCCACTCGGCACTCCTACACATCCGGATATTCGGCTGCCTTACCTGGGTCCGACCGTCTTCAAACCAGCCCTGTCCGTCTCAGGCTCCTCCAAAATTGGAGAGCCAGGGTGCGCCCGTGGCCCAGAGCCGCGCACCTAAATTGGACGGTGTTTCCTTGGGGGGAATCGGTGGCTGCTGACTGTTGAAACCGGAAGACGGTTAGCCGAGAGAGCGAATAAGGTGGCGTGTCGGTTCGGTTGTCTGGCTCTGCATTCTACAGATGATATACCTAATTCTAGTGCTTACTGCTAGGTACGGTTATGATGATATATAGGTACACTTTGACTTTGGTCAATGATCACTGATCAGAATCATATAAGAGTAATCGCGTCTCTGGGGCGAAGAACGAATCCGGCGCTGTTCGGTCGCAGTTTTTTATCAGCAGGCTGCGAGCATGCTGCTGTTTCTTGGCACGTCATTGGTCGAATTCACGTATACGTGAATTCGTATACGTGAATGAATAGACTATAGTCTATTCATTCGACCAAAGAGAGGCCAAAGAAGCGCCAGCAATAACTTTCTTATATGGGAAAGCCGACAGCATGCTGATAAAAAACAGCGACCGTGACAGAGCTCCGTACTCAATCCTCAGACCTCCGTGAAGTCACTTCCTCCAACATGACCGAAGTCATCGATGACCCAGAAACAACCTAATTCAACATGCCACAATCGGGCCCTCGCTTCCCGTCTCCCGGGCCGACAATGCGAGTCAAGGCTGTTCCGTGTCGACTGTCAGCCCTTCTAGTTCTGACCCGCCGGCAGAGCTGTCGCAGCCCGTACCCATTGACCTCGAACATCCGAGGCCGGGCTGGCGCAGCTCACACCAAATAAGGTCATACTCGCGCGGCGGAGGCACCCCTCTCCCGACTCCCCCCGCTCGACTCTGCAATCTACATGTATGCCCAAGTGCAGACCGCCGGCTCAAAGTGCAATGGTGCAAGCTTTGTTTGCAGTCACGACGGTGTCGATAGCACCAGGCGACCGCGTGTCACTGTCAAGTCGAGGGTCGAGACGCGAGGGGCTCAATTTGGGGCTCCAGAGGGATCCCAACAGCGCCCGACGGCGGCGGCAATGCGGTGGTGTGCTGATCTGTCTCGTGACGGCGCTCCTACCACCGGTCTGGCATCGACCCGGGGCCGGTACATTTACACAACACGGGCCAAGATACCTATAAGAAACACACGGGCCGCGGACCCGCCTGGATTTGGAAGGGTGCCCCGGGTACGAATTGGACCGGGCTCGAGTTTTGGGCCTAGCGGATGTGGTGTGGGATGGGGTGGGTCTAAGGGGGCGTTGGATGCAACTGCTGCCAGGGGCGGATCCAGGAAAACTCCAAGGGGAGGGTCATGAATCGAAGTGGTGCCCCTACCTATACCCAAAATTAAAAACTCAACGGATTTCGTCCACTTCATTTTGGTGGTGCCCCCATTTTCAGTTTTTTATTTTTATTTTTTATTTTTAGTCAGTATCTTACCTCTTAGCCACAAACCACATTTACCAATTGTAAGCAAGTATATATGAATGTGCTATGTATATATGTTGTGGAGTGTGGACGCTGAGTAATGAGTACTTACCAGGAACGTTATCAGGTAAGCAAATCGTTGTCAGTCCGACGAACTTGACCCTGGCGTGACGGCGTCTAAAGGGTCTGTCCTTGACACTTCAGGCTTGTCAGGGGCACCAAAGTCCTTCCAGGGACACCACTAACCTGTCAGGGGCACCTACGGCCTTGTAGGGGCGCCACAGGCCCGCCAGGGGCACCACAGGCCTGCCAGGAAGCAGGGGCACCACAGGTCTAGCAAGTATACACGACAGGCCTGTCAGGGGCACAACGGGCCTGTTGGGCCCATGAGCACCCCTAGGGGCAGGGGCACCACAGTCCTTCCAGGGGCACCGCAGGCCTGTGAGGGGCACCAGCGGCCTAGCAGGGGCACCAGTCAACACAGGCCTGCCAGGGGCACCACAGACCTGCCAGGGGCACCAGAGGCCTGCCAGAAGCACCACCGACCTCGCAGGGGTAACCTGGGACTGTCAGGGCCCAGGGGCACCACGGGCCTGTCGAGAGGCACTTCAGGCTTTTCAGGGGCACCATAGTCCTCTCAGGGCGCAGGGGTAGCAGGGGCACCAGAGGCCTGCCAGGGGCACTACAGGCCTAGCAAGGGCACCACTGGTCTATCAGGGGCACCACGAGCCTGTCATAGCCAGGCATCTCAGGCTTGTCAAGGCCCAGCGGCACCACAGGTCTGTGAGGGGCACCAGCGACCTAGCAGGGGCACCAGTCAACACAGGTCTGCCAGGGGCACCACAGACCTGCCAGGGGCACCAGAGGCCTGCCAGGGGCACCACCGGCCTCGCAGGGGCACCTTGGGCCTGTCAGGGGCACGACGGGCCTGCCGAGGGGCACTTCAGACTTTTCAGGGGCACCAGTCCTCTCCGGGCGCAGGGGCACCAGAGGCCTGCCAGGGGCACCAGCGGCCTAGCAAGGGCACCAGAGGCCTGCCAGGGGCACCAGCGGCCTAGCAAGGGCACCAGAGGCCTGCCAGGGGCACCAGCGGCCTAGCAAGGGCACCAGAGGCCTGCCAGGGGCACCACAGGCCTAACAAGGGCACCACGGGCCTGTCAGGGGCACCTCAGGCTTGTCAGGGCCCAGGGACACCACAGTCCTTCCAAGGGCACCGCAAGCCTGTCAGGGGCACCAGAGGCCTGCCAGGGGCACCACAGGCCTAGCAAGGGCACCTCTGGCCTGTCAGGGGCACCTCAGGCTTGTCAGGGCCCAGGGGCACCACAGTCCTTCCAGGGGCATTACAAGCCTGTCAGGGGCACCAGAGGCCTAGCAAGGGCACCACAGGCCTGCCATGGACACCACAGGCCTGCCATGGACACCACAGGCCTGCCAGGGGCACCACCGGCCTTGCAGGGGCGCCTCAGGCCTGTCAGGGGCACCACGTGCCTGCAGGGGACACTTCAGGCTTGTCAGGGGCGTTACAGTCCTGTCAGGGCCCAGGGGCACCAGGCCCGTGGTGTCCCTGCTAGGCCTGTGGTGCCCCTGGCGGTCCTGTGGTGCCCCTGTCAGGACTGTGATACCCCTGATAGGCCGGTGGTGTCCCTGGAAGGTCTTTGGGCCCCCGGGCCTCAAGGGGGGGGGGCATGACCCATGTGACCCCCCCCCCCTTGGATCCGCCCCTGACTGCTGCGCATTTTTAGCCGGCGCTAACATGGGCGAACTCGCTGACCCGACCGGTGACTTTAAATAGCTACCTGGGGCTACCGTCCAGGGTATTTTGAGGACAATTAAGGGTCTCATTTCTCAGAAATTGCATGCAATAAAGTGTCAACCTCCACATAGAACGACTACCGGGTCTTTCACGTCTCGCGACTCCAAATAGTCGATGGGACTGGGGACACATTCGACAATGCCTTGCGGACACCGTATTGCGCCACAAGACGAACAGGCTGCTCCATACTTTGAACAAAGATTCTTACAGACATCTCGCACTACAGCCAAAATATAAACGATCGACACGCATGACGCAACATCATCTATTGCTCCTCATTGGCGCCGTTCGTTCCACTATTTCCGCTTTCCAGTAGGTAGACGCATGTACGTCGATACGGGACCGCCTGTAAGAAGACCTACTCCACTTATCACGAACACGGAACACTTTATCACTCATCACGTAAACGATACATCACATAAACGACATAAACATAGTGACCTGAGCTATTGAACGTTCGTTTATGCGATTAAACGGAACAAAGGCTTCACTGCAGAGTGCAGAGTGCAGTGTACGCATTGGCAATATTTCGCTGATTCAGCGATACGTGCTGAGCCCATCGCACCATCAGCCAGGCCTATGGCCATCGTTATAACGGAGAGTACATTACAATTTATAGCATGTCATCATCATCCCCTATACCGTGTTTCTACTCACTTTACACAATACACAACCCCAAATGCCTGCGAAAGTAAAGTATAACGGCATCGGCATACTGACAATTGACCGGACAACCAAAGGTAAACACCAAAGGTAAAATGTTGACTATTTCAACATTTTGGAAACTGCCAACGGCTATCTCGGGAACCGATAGAGCTACAGCGCCGCGGAAAAGCGCATTCGATAGCCCTTTTACAGACCTTTCTGGGTAATGTTCTCAGATTTGACCTCAGGTCAACGGTTTAGCCTCCAGAGGGCAAAAACTCCAAAAATAGCCGTTTTTACGAAAAACGTTTTTTCGTCAATAACTTTTGACTCATAAGCGCCATGACATTACTTTTGCCAGCATCGTGTTCCTCTCGTCGAGACGCGTCGAATGAACTATTTGTTGACCTTGAAAGGTCATTTTGAAAATTTGACCTCAGGTCAAGGTCATGGCCTGACCGAAAAGGGTCATGTTGCATATCAGTCGATCCGTATCGTCGAGCTGAACACATCTGACGTGTTTTCACCGCTCTAGCACGTCTCTATCAAAAGCTATAGCCAAAAAACTGCTGGCGACCGTTCATAACCTGAGATGACCTCAGGGGCACACAGAGGGGTCACAGGTGCATTTTTCCTATTCAGTGTGTCATGTTTACCTATGAACCGATGTTTGAGAGCGTTTTGAACGATATTCGTCCAAAAGAGGCGCATTTCAATTTTCTCCCATTGACTTATAATGGAGAGGTCGCAAAATTGACCTGACCTTAGGTCACAGATATCAAAAATCCGAGATATACATTTTATACATACTGTTACTCATATCAATCGCTGAAAGTTTCAAAGTGATCGTTCAGTCGGTGTAGCTATAGCGAGCCTTTGAACTTTTTCTGAGGTAAGGTCACTTGACGTGACCTGGTGACCTGACCTTGAACGGCCTAGATCTGAAATTTTCACAACATGTGCGGAAATGATGTAGGAACACGTGTACCAAAAACGGCGGCGCTGCGCGCCGCCGTTTTTGAGATATTCGCGAAAAACCTGAGGGGGGGGGGGGCGTAAAAACGCCCCCCCCCCTAGCACGGCGCGGGTTAAAATGCCAAAATCAAAGGGGGGTCCGGTGCCCCGGTGCCCTCCCCGTTCCGCCGCCTATGGATCTGATAGCTTCAATGAAGGATTTAACCGGCATTTCATATCGCTGTTCCTTCTTCCAATCTGTCTCAGCCATACCGCTTTCATTCTATCTTCATCAGCGTATCATATAAATTATAAATTCCATCATATAATAACTCCTGTCATTACTTCTATATAGACATCGACTTACTTCCACTCAGTTGCATCTGAAAAGAGCCAGACCGTACGGTCTGGCTGTTTTCACGAGACGGGCACGAGACGTCTCGTGCCCGTCCATTTAGGTTGGTCTTTGTTCGTTCCGCTTGGTTAGAATTATCGGCTGCAAGACCTTTCATCATTTTCCTCCATTCGTTCAACGTCTTCCTGATTTCTGTGCTCGTGCTTCTCTTTCTCAGTCTCCTCTGCAAGGCACTCCACACATTTCGTCTGCTCCGTCTCTTCAGTCTCTTCTGCATCCGCATTCCATTCTTTGGCGCCGCCGTGCCTTTCTCCCTCTGGTAGCTTTCCCTCATCTTGGCTTCTTTGCTTGGCTTCGTCTTTTTCGAGCACCGGCAGCTTATCGTCTTCTCGCGTCACGTTCACAATACTTTTCTCCTTTTCTGTTGCCAGCTGCGACATTTGCGTCACATCCACCGGTTTCGCCGCCGACTTTTCCGCTTCGCCGGAGGTTCTCGCTGCTGATGTCGCTTGTCGTCGTGATCGCGCCACAAACGTCTCTCTGAAGCCTCTACGGAACGTCTCGTTCGTCGCCCAGTAGACGATCGGGTTTACTGCAGCATTGGCGTACATCAGGTAGTGCGCAGCGTACCAGAGAGCTCGAAACGAGTCGGTCACCGCGTCTGCTTCGTCAGGAAGTCTGTAGCGTTTCACGATGACAGCCGCAAAGGGCGTCCAGCATAGGAGGTACACAGCAGAAGCCACACAGAGCATAATTCCCACTCGATCCCGTCCCCGCGTGGCGGCGGGCGCGCCAGAGCCACGCCGTGTGGCGCGTCGAGCCGTCATCTCCAACCTGACAAAGATGACGGCGTAGCTGGCGAGGATGGCGACTAGCGGAAGCCAGACGAGCAGAGCGCCCAACACCAGCCAGTAAAGACCGAGAAGTTCTTGGTTCTCGGTGCAGTACTTCTCGGTGAAGTTACGCCACTGTCGTTCGCGGTAATGACGCCAGCGGAGCAGCGGGGTAGCCAGAATCGCCGCCACGAGCCAGATGAGGATGGCCAGACGGATGGCTGCTGTGGGCGTGAGACGGGCTTGAATGACACTAGCAGGAGCGGCGATCGAAATCAGCCGCAGAAGACTCACTGCCACTAGTGTCAGCGCGCCGGCGAGAGTCAACAACAGCATCAGGAAACCCTCCAGCTTGCACATGACCGGTCCGAGGACCCAGTTCTGGAAGAAATCCTCGACCATCGTCAGCGAGGGTAACACGGAGGCGACGAAGAGATCCGAGACGGCCATGCTCGCCAGAAGAAGATTAACTGGAGTTCGCATCGTCTTCCTCCGACACACCAAGAAGAGGACGGCACCGTTTCCGATGAGGCCAAGCAGCATGATGGGGATGAAGGTGGCCACTTTGACGGCTATTTGGGAGGCCGGACGCACGTCCCAGATCTCGCGCGGGAAGTCGTACTTCCAGAACGGGAAGTCGGTGGAGTCGGAGGTCTTGGGGAAGGAGATGTGCCACTGCAGGTTGGCACTCGTGCCCTGGATGGAGCTTGAGGTCATGCTGAGCCTGGAGTGAAGCTTTTGGCTGCTGCCTCTGATCAAGATGCACTTCTGACGCAGAGTTTATTCGCTGCTGAGCTGAACTCGTCTTGTTGTCAGAAGAACTTCATTTCAAGTGAACCGAGTGATGATTCTTCAGATGCTTCACTCGCGGAATGCGAATGTAACTAGCGCACTTTCGCACCTTCAAAGACGAAGAGGAAGGTACCGGACTCCAGATGCCTCACTGATGCTCTGTGACAACTCCCCGTGACCAGCGCTGACCCCTGTCGCTCTGTGCCTCCCTCCCGCTCTTGCAGCTCCGTTTTGCCCGGGACGCAGGGCGCCGGCGCGCCCAGTCCCTTCCCCATCTGTCCGACACAATCCCCCAGGGGCGGTCCCAGGCGCCACGAGCTCACTCGAACAAGGAGAGGGGGCCTAGGATAAGAGTGGAAGCACATGTCTTGCACATGTCTTGATGGAACAAGACATGCCCTGGCGACTCCGTGCAATATCGACATTCAACTTTGGTAACGAGTAGCAGTGCCGAGAATGCGGTAGCTATCTGGTTCGAAAGTCCACTCATTTCGTTGAGCTGAGAAAGCAGTGAGCAACTCATCTGTAACTCAACTATGAGCAGCTGCTTGGAGTTCACTTATTGCATCATAATATCGACCTCTGACTGCCTTTCCAACATCAGACTCTATCCCTGAGTACGCCTGTGGCTATCTGTGACGCACAAAAGGCTAGTGGATTGGCACAAGAAAGATCGAAAGTGCGCTGTGGTCAACAATGCCCGACGCATCAATCAGACATGGTCAAACAACGATAAATCTAGTGTAACCATATGCTCATTTTGCCATATTGGAGGAGGGCAAATACGGGGATTGCGCCATTATTGGGTAATGACGCCGACAAAGATAGTGATTTACGACAATTGGGACCTGTGATTCAGTGATAGTCCAGGGACGGGAGAGGCGGGCACCACGCTGATATGTAGGTATGTACTCGGTGACAGGTCCACGATAGGTGACTGGACGGAGCATCTTGCATTCAGAAAAGAAATTGAAGTTGGAAGCATGAGAGCTGGCAGTGAGCAGTGGCCAGTGAGCACGTCACGTGCTTTTCAAGGTCCGACTCCGATCGAATACGGATGGTGTGATGACCACCCGATGATCACCCGGTGATCATTTTCCACAATTTCGAATTTTCTGTCATTGCGGTCTGTCTAGGAACGAATCCGGGCTGAGAAATGGGATGTCAACCCCCACCCCAACTCCATCCCTAAGTCTCAACCATTCACAACCACTCAACGTCGAGCAAACACTCGATAGAGATGGCTCGAGAACCCCCCTGCAAATCTCCTCCCCCCGAACAAGACACCTGACTTGAAATGACAACCCAACACCCATCGGCCGACAAACCGCGAACTGTGATTGGCCGACGTGTGCCGGCCGCTGATGTGCCATCCGCTGATTGGTTGTTTACATTGGAGCAGCGATGTGCTCGACTAGCCAGCGATGTGGGGTCAGGGGTTATCAGGGCCTGCGGTCATTCAGCTGGGGAGTGTGGGGGGGATCCGGCCGACGATAGGCCCGAATTAGCCCGTGATATTGCAGCACAGACGTCTGTGGTATAATACGCGAGAGGGATGGCGTTACATAAAGCGAAGGGAGCAGGTTTGCCAAGTTATGTAACGAGTGAGCAAGCTGAGACGTAATTTGACAGAATAAATGTAACAGATTCGATGTTCGACAATGACATGCCGGACAAAACATGGCCTCGGTATCACTTGAAACGTAGCGTGCAATAAAACTACAATACCAGCTTGTGCTCAAAACTTGGGACACGTAGCTACCCACCCCCCAGGACGCTCGTAACCATTTCTTGTCAGCGACATTGGTCATGCATGAGTCATGCCTCTAAATGATTCATGGACCTAATTCCGGAGCCAGCGTGATAGCAACTGAGCTAGGGACTGTCTGCACCAACTTAAATTTCCAGATGGTTCTCTAAAAAAATCCATTGAACGTCGTACAGCGTACGCAGTTACGCACATAATGTATTCGATATTCATCAGACATGGTAACGCGTGACAGGAAACTGCATAAATCCCTACGTCACAGTAATTCAGTGCACAATTATAACACACACACACACTCAACTGTAAGCTCGGCACTATGAAATGGACCAATCGGACCGTTAACAACACTGGACAAGAGGAAAAAGTACAACGTTACGCTCACAATGTAATGTCGTCCTGTTTTGGGCTGAAGTTGGAAAATTCGTTGCAAATGAGGCAAAAGAAGACAGTATAAACGAGTATCCTGATTTGTGCGATGAAAAAGAGTGATGACTTAAAGGCACATGTAATGGTATGTGTGATGACATAAATAAATAAAGGCGATCCCTCCCGTCATGCTTGCATTTGCCAGCAAATAATTCCCTAAGAATTCCGAACACACCAACAAACTTCGACCATAAAACACTGGTAAAATCCCAAATTGACTAAGCAAAACAGTATTTAGATTATTACAACAAGACCATGCCTGCCAACAAACTTTAAACACCAACTCCTGACCACTACCTTTTCCCCGATAAAATTGCACTAACGAACTTAGAGTGAAATACAACTTGTACCCCGAACCGGAGGGTTACCTACGGGCCCGACATCGTAATAACATGAGAAAAACCGACGCCTGGGCGGCCTAGGTGCGGCTGCGAAGCACAGGGTTCCGGGCACATACGGAGTGTGATCGGGCACAAGGTCATATTGGGAGGAAGGGGAACGACCTGGGTGGAAGGGAGGGAGAGAGGAAGCTGGGAGGCAGGGAGTGAGGGAGGGGAGGGAGGGAAGAAAGGGAAGGGAGGGAGGGAGTTGCTGCAAGCCGGGAGGAGCATCAATGACGGCGAAAAAAGAAAACGGTTGCACTTGCCCGGGCGATCGACAGCAGGAGCTTCTAGAAGAAATGCCGTATCAGTCTGCTGACCAGCCGCACCCAGCGCGGCACGAAGCGGTCGGGGCGCGCGAAAGTGCTGCCATCTACCGGCTGTGAGTGACAGTAAAGCTTGCGCCGCTCGTCCGCCAGGGCGTGCCTCAGGGCGGCGTTTTTCGTAACGACCACGACCTGAGACTCGAGGTCGCGGTAGGAGGACCGGTAACCTGGGGACGGAGGAACACCGGTCAGAAGCTCAGAAAACATAAACTCGTCAGTAACATCAACAAAAGGCAGCAACACCAAATGCATGACACGTTATCAAGTGATCGGCAATTTAAATACGCAAAAAAATGTTCCTCCCTAAACTATTCCAAATTCACTCTGGAAATGGCTGAACTGCTCTCCCCCCACCGTACTCTCTCAATCCCTTCTCTCTCCCTCTCTCTTTCTCTCCCATCCCTTCCTCCATTCCTCTCCCTTCCCTTCCTCCCTCTCCCCAGTCCCCACGTACCCAGATTTGACGATCCGATCACGGTAGCCGAGGGCAGGCCGGTCTCCCCGGCGGCGTGGCTCCACACGCCCTTACTGTGGAAGGTCCAGCCGGGACGGCGGTACTCGTGGAGAGTGACGCTGCTGTCGGTCGGCAGCGCCGCGTGGAACCGATGCAGGAGGTAGGTGTACGCCGCCGGGATGTAGCCCGATACGTCACCGGCGCGCAGAAATCCGTTCGCCTGGGGATAGAGTGGTGAGGGAGGGTGTGATCATACGGCCACGTACTTCAACGGCAATTGGCTGAGCATTATCGTTTTTTTATTGAGACAAGCCGTTCCAAGTGCCGTAAAAAACTTGCCTCTGATACCCTAAAGAAGGTCCTCATCAGACAGGCAAAAACACGATCTATCATTTGATATCTCTAATAAAAACCTGAATGAAGACCTTAAGACCTGCTTCTTTTCGACATCAATGTTTACGGTGTATGTTTACGGCGTAAGAGCCTGAACATTTGGTAAACACCTTTTGTCATTTGGTACCTGTTCAAAACCTCACGCTAAAACTCAGTGTTTCCTCTGGCAGATATCCACCCACCTTTCCAAGCACCGCACTTACCTCCGGATGGGCACACAGCACGGAGACGGGTCGAGGCTGGCCGGCAGACAGTTCAGCCATGTTGGCGTCCGTCAGGTTAAAGTAGCCCGTCGCCAGGTGGACGTCGCCCTTCAGAAGGTCGGCCCGCAGCAGACGACGGGTCACCCTGAGGTCATAAACCACGGATAGAGGTTAGCCAAATGTAAGAAAAATTGAGTTGTAAGGAGGCAGGGGTCACTTTGAGATCACAAGTCCGGGTAAGAGGTCAATAAGAAGTTGTAATAGTTAATACGGCTAAAATTCGGATTGAAACAACTGAACAATGCCCTAAGGAGTCACCCATTGAGCCTCGTGGATAAATCAGACACCAGTTTAACTGAACTCAAAGGTCAGGATCATATAATACGCTGGAATCCCCGGTCAAAGGTCGACGGGCATCTGTTTCAAGGAACTATAAGCTCTCGGTGAAATTCCACATCCTCTCCCATGTCGTACCGCGTCTTAAGTTCTGGAATTTATCCCCATCTAACCTCTCCCTACCTCAACCCTTCTCTCCTCTCTCACCGTTCATCCAAATCGATCCCCACGGGCGCCAGGTTCACCGTCGGCAGGACCCACGTATCGGCCGCGGCGGGTGGCGGCGGGGGCGACCGGCGCCACCCGGCCAGAACGGCCTCCAGCTCGGCGCGAGCCAGCTCACAGAACTTAGACAGGTCGCCCTGGTACGGGTGTACCGACCATGACGGACTCAGCTGGGGCGAACGAAAAGAAAGAGGAACAACGTGATGTCA
Source organism: Amphibalanus amphitrite (assembly GCF_019059575.1). Taxonomy (NCBI): domain Eukaryota; kingdom Metazoa; phylum Arthropoda; class Thecostraca; order Balanomorpha; family Balanidae; genus Amphibalanus; species Amphibalanus amphitrite. The sequence continues at coordinate 43,410 of NW_024882978.1, read as the reverse complement.
CGAGTCGTTGAAGTTGTTTACGAGTTATTGTCGGCACTACGTTTTTCCTAAAGTTTCCGCTTAGATCGAAGAAATCACAACAAGTAGGACATACGAGTACACATAGGCCCATCCACACGATCAGAGAAGTTAATATCTTCATCTCGCGAAAGACATCGATTTATATTAAAATTAGGAACAAATAAATGCCAGGTAATCCTTTCATTTTCATACAATGCGTAATTTTTACCATAAATTAATATAAAAGAACAAGTAGCTACCAGCTACATCGGTACACATCCCCAAATTCACTCAATTATCCTCAATTATTCACATCAAACAATTTCCAAAATTCTGCCCTCGCCGGGATTCGAGCCCACCTTCAGCTGGTCGTCGGCGGTGAGTTGCAGGCTGAACCGGCTCACGGCAGCCACCAGCTGAGTATAGAACTCCGCCAGGTGGGCGGCGCCTCGGAACACCATGTACCGGTCCTGACGCTGCGTGAAGTAGTCGTCATTCAGGTTCGCCCTGCAAACATAGACAAAAACTCAACAAAACGGGAATTGGATGATGAATAATGGTGATTTTGTATCACGAAACGACGATTTAATAAGTATGTGAAGTCGATCGAAAAATGAACGAAAAATTAATACTGTAGAGAGCTTTATGTAGGTCACTACAACGTTGTGAATCTTCTAACAGTTCAGCCCAAGAGAAATCCTTCAAGCTAAAGAGAACGGAAACGATCGTTAGGACAAAACGATAATACCGTAGCACGCGAGATCCGGTCTTCCGCCGCTGGTGCCACCAGTCATGACCCACCCGCTGATGACGAGGTCGTCATCGAAGATGTAGACCTTCATGTGCTGCAGTCCGATCACCTCGTTCCAGCGGTCCGGCAGCAGCCACTTGATGAAAGAGCGCAGCGTCGGCGTGTGATACAGTGACACCTGGCGGCCGAGAGGGGAACTACGAGATCGGTATGTTTTTAGAGCCTCGGGTGTTTGACAACGGGAGCCGGGAGAAAAGGAGAGAGGGCAGCCTTTGGAGCATCAACAAGTAAAAAAAAACATTGAAAGCAGCACAAACATAAAATGAAGATGAGGCGTGTACCCCATGACGATTGAACTCTGAAATGAGTTCGTTTTCCCGTAAAGTGTGGGATATCTTATGGCTCGTCGTACCGTGCAGGGCAAAAATTATAAGTAAAAGGTCCATCGTTTGATCAAAGCGGGAGAATTAACATGGTAGGTGTGCGTAGGGTTAAAGTGTTGACGATAAAAGAAAACGCAACACTACCCCGCGTTCGATGTCTCTCGGACGACGAAGTTTCTACGTCGTTCGGCCAATCCCGTTCAAGGTCAACGGGGGTTCGGCTGCGGTTATGAAACGTGATTGGCCGGACGACGTAGAATCTTCGTCGTCCGAGAGACATCGAACGCGGGTACGTTACTGAGCTCCAGGCACCGAGGGCGCCGGACATCACCCACACGAACCTCTAGTTCTTCTAACAGTCACCAGGTGGCAGCACACCGACCTGACAGCGCTCTCCGTGATCCCGCACCAGTGGCGCCAACAGGTGGCGGGAGCTGGGCGAGCCGGTGTGGCCGCGCGAGCCGCGCAGACAGTCCAGCAGCACCCGGACCTCCAGATCGGGACATCGCTCCAGAGACTCAGATAGAGCAGAGAGCTGCGGGCAGAGAGTGGAGAAATCTGTCAGTGGATCTGATAATGAGATATGTAGAAATTTCCATGCATGCATGATGAGGGAGCTGAAATAGAAGTAATCAATCCAACTATGCCGTTGGTCCATGATGGAGTAGTAAGCATTTTATGGCACAAAGGAAAGAGTCTTTTTCATTTCTGATGCTGGTTAAATCATCTAGTACTTAAACCTAATCGGAAATTCTTGAAATTGTGCAGACTAAAGAATATATTGCACTCATAATCCTCAGTACAATTTAGTTTGAATTGAAATTCCTATAATTGAGTAGATCTAACAAAGCCTCTCTCTGACAAAGTTCCACTTCAATACTGACCAGCTCCAATGATTTTGGTCCATTGCCCAGGTACAAAGAGGAGAATATGATACGCCTCTTTGCTCTGTGGCAACCTTCCACCAGAAATTGGTAAAAATCTGCCGGGTCTGTGAGGACTTCAACCTGAGGACAGAAACAATATAGGGCCTTGAGAAACAAGATGAATGCCTATCAAAACACTTCACTGAAAACATAAAATTACTACTTGTGTGAAAATTGAAAATATGATGGCTGATTTATTGATTTATTCTGGACATGACCCACCCTGACAACAAAATGTATCTACGGAAAAAATAAATTTAATATCAAGTGTAGGTATTTCCCCTTGTAATATTTTCATAAATTTTAAATGAAAGCAGAAATGAGCAAATCACTCTTAAATGCTTGGCCACACAATCTTTACCTGTGACCCATTTAGCTGGAACACTGGACATTCCTTCTTCAGTTCCTCCACAAGCTCGCCTGCTTCTTTTTCTCCCATAATCAATTCACTCTGGGCGCCTGAAACCAAAATCAATGTGAGGACCAAAAAACTTATTTGCTTATTTAAAACAGAGGAAAAATGCTGAATTAAATGCATAACATTTTCTGGAAATTGAAATGCTAATTATCAAGTGGGGTGAAAACTGAATAAATAAAACTGAAATAAAACAGCAGGGCAATGCTGCATGAGATGTGAGTCTGAGGCAGTGAACTAATGAAAGTCTGTACAAATGCAGTGCAAAAGGAATAATTCAGATGCAAAGAATAGAAAAGCTTACATAAACCGCGAAATTAGCACACTGCCCCACACTTTTGCAACTATTTTGCGATACCAATTGATATTGGCATACAAATGTAGCAAATACGCCATATGTGAAACACTGTTATGGATAGCGCCATGTTGAAAGTACTCGGTACTCGTCGCCTTCTGTGCAACAATTTTTCATCAATTTATCACAGAGTTCAAAAGAAAAACATTTAGTTTCACATACATTTGTACAAAAAATTTCATCATTGTCACTCAATAGCAAATAACTTGGACAGCTAAGGCTTTCTTTAGAAAACACGACAAACACACAAGCACTCAATCCCACCTCTATAATTTTCAGAAAACAGCTGATGGTTTGAGGCAAAGCTGACGCGGGGGTTTTTATTGCGTCGAAATCCCTGCCACTGTCTTTTTCATTGAGACTGCGTGTGGGTTGGGTAGTTATAACCAATCAGAATTTAATTGTTTGAAATATGGCTTACTGTGGGCGTGCCGTCCTCACCAAGGTATGTGCTATTCCATTTGATATATTTTGACCATAAAGGAATGCATGCAAAGTGCTAAGCATATTGAGGTAATGAGTTTCCGTGGAAAAAGAACTTATGCTCAAACATGGGAGAGACCCCAGAACGCGTCGATGTAGCCTTGATCAGTAAATGTGTACATGTGTATTATATAAAAGCGGCTTAAATTTGGCACTATTAGGCACCAAATTTGTGGCGCAAAGCATGCAGAATTTTTAGCGCAAAATTGCTTGCGCCTAATTTCGGCTCAAGAGGGTCTTACTGGTGTCTGGTGTTGTAAATGGATGTTTTCCAGTCTGGTACTGGACTAGGGAGCCTCTATAAGGTTTGGTTACAATTTTGCATTACTGAGAGTGAACAGCCAAAATTTGTGGTGAATATTTAAGTTTTTTATTTTATTCAGGTTGTTTCTAAGGTTTGCCATTGCCTGTCCAGGCTGGTGCAACTTTTTATCACAGCTGATGAAGCTCAACTCTCCTGTCACACCTTGCCATCTGTGTTGAATGTCGCATGCAATATTTTGTCAATATATGCCCATTCAGTTTTGGACCTGGATAAATGTGTCTGGAATACAATTAAAAAGTCCAGATTGTACGCTGTTTAAAGCACAGCCCTGACAGGTGCCCCAATGTTCTGCAATGGGCTGAGACTGCAATGGACTGTAATGTGCTGGCCTTACTCCATGTGCTGTTGTTGTCCCACATCCAGGTGTTTGGGTGCAGTTCCTCTGACGTTGCATCATACCAGTCTTCATCTGGCTGCTGCATTTCAGTTTCAAAGCTCAGGGTCATCTGTTGCACCAATCTGGAACAGTTTCTGGGTTACTGATACTATAAGTATAGTGTTACATTGACCAGTGCCACATTTTTCAACCAGCTGCTAGGTTCACCCAAAGTAACTGAGACCTACCTCACTTCCGTGAAGTCTAGGACACTTTTGAACCATGCTCCAATAGACTTTTCTGGCTGTTGCTCCACTACCTACATGGGACCCAGATCCCACAAAAAGTTCCATGTCTGCTGGTGTACTGTTAAATATGCACCCATCAAGCTCAACTTGCCCATGACTTGCCAACTATCTGTCAGCAATGTGCCTCTACATTTCACAATCCCCTATCCACATTCATCGTTTATTCTCATTCCACTTTTCATTCCCCATAGGCACATTGCCAGGTGGTGTCACAGCAGCTCAGTTCTTGTCCAATTTGTCCACATAATTCCACACCTTTCCACCTCGTTCCACACAATCCAACCATAGCTTGTCAGCCAGACATGTGCATGGATCTGAGAGCTGGATCTATGATCTCAGTGGATCTCTCGACAAAATAGAGGGGTTGGATCTATGATCCGAGTGGATCTCTCGACAAAATTCAGGGGTTGGATCTATGATCCGAACGGATCTCTCAACAAAATTTAGGGGTCAGATCTATCAGTCAGCCTATCCCATAGCTCATTTGGTAGAGCACTGGACTTCTGGTGGTGGGTGCCCCATTCGAGTCGCCCCGGTGCTCGATTGGGATTCGGCTATGTCCATCCATTCAAACATTCTAGGTAATTTTATTTTGTTCCTTTGTTCCACAGGCGTGCCGGGCGGTGTCGCAGCAGACGCAGTCTCGGTGCTTCCATCAGTCGCCGCTCAGCTATGCGGCCACCAAGGCCGCCATGTCCCGTCTGGATGACGTCCCGCTACCCTACGACAAGCTCCAGAAGAACTACGAGGTCGTCAAGAAGAGGTGAGATACAGAGGTGTAGGGAGACTCGCTTAGCCCACTCATCTAAACCGACTCTGCTTTTCCTCTTGAGGTCGCCCCTTTTTTCTTAAACAGGTGTAGTGGCAGCTAATGGGGTGATGATTACTGGATATCAGTTCACTGATTTTGTTGAAATTACATTACATTTTCGTAAATTTCCTAGACACTTCTGTTGCGCAAATTTTACCAGACACTCATTATTCCTTGATGTTCCTAATATCAGTCACAATAATTTGTTTCTTAGGGAGAACTGCTGGCTTCTTTTTCTGATAATTGCTGATCCCCCGTCCCCGTCAGGCTGAACCGTCCAATGACGGCCTCAGAGAAGGTGCTCTACAGCCACCTGGACCAGCCGACCTCTCAGGAGCTGGAGCGGGGCACCTCCTACTTACAGCTGCGGCCCGACCGCGTGGCCCTGCAGGACGCCACCGCCCAGATGGCCCTGCTGCAGTTCATCAGCTCCGGACTGCCGCAGGTCGCCGTGCCGTCCACCATTCACTGCGATCATCTGATTGAGGCACAGGTGCGAGAAATGAAGACTTTTATTTTGAGAAATGAAGAAGAAATGTCAGGCAGTGCTGAGGCAGCCCGGTTATGGTGGAGAATGACTTTTAGTTCTCGGTTCCCCTGACCGAACAATGTCCCCTCTATGAGTTGGTATGGAGAGCAGAAGCATCTCTTATCTGCAATGCTCGAGTGGGCTAGTCTGTTGTATGCTATCAGTGTCACACCGATGGCAAGATATCATACTCATCAGCAGACATCGAAAACCGAGGAACATTGTAAAAAATGACGAGTCTATTGCATTAGCATTAGCTTTTTTATGGTTACAAACATGTTTGCCGGTAATCAAATGCTCTCCGGGCGCCCCTAAAAGGCGAAAACCTAAATACCATGATAGCCACATAACCCTACCAGCCATCTCAAGCGGAATCTAATCTAAAACCCTCTATCCCCTCTCAATCTCTCCAGGTCGGTGGTGTGAAGGATCTGGCGCGTGCCAAAGACATCAACAAGGAGGTGTACGATTTTCTGGCCTCGGCCGGAGCCAAGTACGGCCTGGGATTCTGGAAACCCGGATCGGGCATCATCCATCAGGTCAGTCCGAGGTCACTGGGGGTCAATGGAGGTTAATGGTGGACAAGGTCATAGATGTAACGTCACTGGAGGTCCCAGGTCAGCTTTCATGGGTCATTTGAGGTCCAATATTCGCAGGGCTCACTGGAGGTCAGCATATTAGATTGAGTTCACGGAGCGACTCGAACCCGGCTCTCGGGACCGAAAGTTCAACGCTCTACCAACTACAGGATAGAGGATATTGGTGTGATTCATACGTGATATTAACATCCAGTCACAGTTTTACTGATGAAGACACGGAGCCGACGTCATTATCAAAATTGGAGCACGTCTTGCCACGAGCGAATTTAGTCAGTTGTGATTCTATTAGAGATAGGCCGTCCTCTCAAGTGTGATCGCTGTTTCAACAAGTGCACTTACAGCGGTGCAAACCGGTTAGTTCCGACGCACTGTGGCCCAGATTAACACACATATCGATGTTTTACTAAGATTCGATCGTTGTTACTGTTTCTTTCGACTGACTCACTCCAAAATGACTCATATGTGCGTACTTTTCTATTTGATTCCACCAGTGTGGTTATATACCTACGCTATGTATGGTATGGCATGCTATGTAATGCATGTCAAGATATGATATAACACCGAAAAGCTAGGAGCACCCCTAATCTTGCTCATCTGTGTGCTCTGACGTAGCACTTTCACTGGGCTGTTCGTGACCCCAGCTTGCCCGTTATCAGGGGTATGATATATGCTGGCGTGTCCTGTCTCTAAACAGCTGCTTGCGTCGGATTGGGTGGGGCTGTATCAACCATCTTTTTATGATTGTTGATCATAAGCAGTCTGTTGTATGTTATCATACAACAGACGTATGACTTATTATGACGGTGTTATGTGGTAATGTAGTTTTAGAAGGGTTCAGTAAAAAGATAGAACAAGTTACATTTGCAGAATTAGCCTTACGGGAGGCTTATGATTTTATGACCTAGAGGTAAAGTAGCGATGAGGATTATTAGGATTTGCTTCCAAATGTGACTCACTTAACGCCTTCGTAAAAACTCCAATAGATGCCAGAGAGAGGTTCACCATAAACGGTATGCTGTCCGATTGGAATAACTTTTCATTTGGAGCATTGCAGGGATCTCTTCTGGACCCAGCGGTTTTTATCATTGCTTCTCGCTTGCCCTTTTAATGCAGTTTTAAATAATAAGTTGTGGGCAGTTTTGTTCGTCGATGCCCCACTTTTTCTTGCCCACAACCGACATACTGCTTCGCGCAAGGCCCTAAAGCCCCGTGTATATTTTAATTCTGCCACCGTTCCATGCTTCTATCCTCAGGAAACTTAAATCTTTCTCCTCCACGCCGCAACCCCCCTCCGGGCTGGACAGGCAACTTTATCTCATGCGGGCTGCTCCCTTAGAGCGGCACCGTTGCTCCTGAGGGAGCGCACCCCGTAGCCGGGTGCAGTGAGTGCCTTGGGGCTGGGTGGCATGTCCTCTGGACGGGCTCAGCCCCGGCGACTCACTAGGGTGCCTGCCCAGACAAATGTCTCCCCCTAACTCCTATCATCCTTCCGGCTCTGCAATGGTCTTGTCGACCGAAAGGGCCTAACCCAACAAAACAAACAAACAATTAATTCTGCCGACCTCAACTAAGGACAAAATGCGCTTTTTGCCCTCGTATCCAGTTTCTGCTCTATTTCAGAACATGATAACGAAATAGCAATGGCCGATGCCCTTTGGATGCGGAATTCTCAGCTGATCAGTTTTGTACTTCAAATCTGTATACACGATTCTGTATACACATGTACAGTTCTGTGTATCACGTTGCCTGCTACAGGATTTAATAGCTCGACGCAGCCGCAAAATTTCAGACCCAAGCGTCTGGGCCCCACTTAATCCGTTGGTTTATAAAATGCATGGTAAACCCTCCGTCAGCTACTCCGTCAGCTACCCTCTCTCGCCCCTCTTCCATTTTCAGCCCTTCCCTGTGCCCTCACACCTGTAATCCGACTACCCCTCCCCCCACTTTACCTCTCGCTCCTCTGCTCTCTCTCCCTCCGCTATGAGGCGCCCGCCGCGGTATGGCACGTGCCTTCCGAGTCGGTGGCAGTTGAGCGCCGATCCGTTTGCGGTGCCTCACGGTTGGCTACTGGCCAAACTTAGCTCCCGGTGGCCGGCTGGCGAGTGGCGACAGTCCCCGGGGGGGGGGGGGGGGGGGGTGACACGGTTATTGTGCTAGGCTGAACTGGGTGAGACAGGGGGTGGAGGGGAGGGAGGGGTGTCATTTTAGTCTGAGGTATTGCAGAGAGATTGGAGGGCTTATGGGATTGTGTGGCTTTCCTCTATCTCTATCGTCTTTCCAATCAATTGTCGTATGAGATATGCCTGACATTTGCAAATGGATCTGAGTTAGAATGAGAGCGGTACCAACTTGTCAAGTAGCTTCACACGAACGGGTTGAAACAATTATTCGGTACAAACAAGCATTATATATACCGATGCAAACATCCATTATTTTTCATATTTTTTTCAAGCGTTTCTTCACATCATTGCGACTTCTTCAAAGTAACGACTGCACGTTTTGTTTGACCCCTGACTGGAACTCCGCCACCCTGACAGATCAATATACCTGTATACACCTCCCCGATTTGTCTCCCCCACCCACTATCACCCCATTCCCCCCTGGTTACAGATTATCCTGGAGAACTACGCGTTCCCTGGCCTGCTGATGGTCGGTACCGACTCCCACACCCCCAATGGAGGAGGTCTGGGCGGCCTCTGCATCGGAGTCGGCGGCGCCGACGCTGTGGATGTCATGGCCGACATCCCCTGGGAGCTCAAGTGCCCCAAGGTAGGGTAATCCCAAGACGCCGTAATCCCGTAGACCCTAATCCTATGATGTAGGAAAGCCCACAGATTTCCGTAGGGCCGTGAGTGTCGCGGTGAGTGAACTATTGGCAGAGAGGTAAATGTTGTGTTGGTAGTGCTTGTTTGAGAGAAGTTGCACGATTTATAGTGAAAAGTTAAGCCATACTCATTTGATATCAAATGAAGCTTTGCACAAGTCTAGTTAAAATTGTCAGATGTCACCATATATTTTGGAAATTCTAACAGGAATATTTCGGATATCGGCCGCCGTACTTGGCTGTTACACATTCGTTTTACTGCCAGTGCTTGAAACTTGTCATTTTTTCTCGCTGTCTGGCTGACCACCGTTCTTTATCCCGTCCCCTGATTGGCCACCGTTCTGTACCCCGTCCCCTGATTGGCTGCCGTTCTGTATCCCGTCCCCTGATTGGCCACCGTTCTTTATCCCGTCCCCTGATTGGCTGCCGCTCTGTATCCCGCTCTCAGATTGGCCACCGTTCTTTATCCCGTCCCCTGATTAGCCATCGTTCTGTATCCGGCTCTCTGATTGGCTGACGGCTCTGTCCCGACGCAGGTGATTGGCGTTCACCTGACGGGCGCGCTGTCCGGCTGGACCTCCCCGAAGGACATCATTCTGAAGGTGGCTGGCATCCTCTCCGTCAAGGGCGGCACCGGCGCCATCGTCGAGTACTTCGGACCGGGCCTGGACTCCATCTCCTGTACCGGTGGGTGATGGGGAAATGAGGGAAAGGAGGGAGAATTGAATAGGGAAAGGCTGTAGGACGAGTTTTGGCCTCGACTCCAAATGTTGCGTTGCTGTAAATGGGAACTCAAAGATCAAATGGTTGGGGAAACGAGTGAGAACAGAACAGGGAAGGGCTGTAGGCTCAGATCTGGTGAGCGGGCCTCGATTCCGTCTTTTGTGCGAGTGGGTGCTGAGAAAGGGGATGAAGAAACTGGGAATGGGGAGGGAATGACGAGACTAAAAACAGAAAGTGGAAAACGGAATAAAGCAGAGAAAACGACAATATGTGGTGTGTCATGCTGCGAAGGTCTGCTGTAACCTCTACCGTCCGACCTCTCACAAATCCTCCTCTCCATTTTCGCCGTCAGGTATGGCCACCATCTGTAACATGGGCGCCGAGATCGGCGCCACCACGTCGCTGTTCCCGTACAATCAGCGGATGCACGACTACCTGGCCGCCACTGGACGCAAGGAGATCGCCCTGGCCGCCGACGATAACGCCGCCCTGCTGACACCCGACTCGGGAGCGCCCTACGATCAGGTGCGGAGGGGGGGGGGGGAGCTGAGGTGGATGCTGGATGCTGAATCTAGTGGGAAGAGTTTGAACATGGAGCCAGAAGAGTCATCTGTATCTGTATCTGATGGATGCTGAATCTCATGGGGCAGCAGCTGTGAGGGTGTTCAAAGTATATTTTCAATTCTAGTCGCGGTGTGTTACGTGGTCACTGGTTTCGTTACGCTCATGTTTCGTTTCGTTTTTGCGTCTAGTTACTACTTCCGTGCTGTAAGTGCAACGCATGACCATGACATATTCGTGTTTGAGTAATCGGCATTCATCGCCAGTTGTTACAGTTCGCTCCCTATGTGTTCTTCTTGTTTGCTGTTAACTCGATTCCAACTAACCCTTGCCGTCTAATCGCCAGCTGATCGAGATCAACCTGTCCGAGCTGAAGCCGCACGTGAACGGTCCTTTCACACCCGACCTGGCCACGCCCATTGACGAGCTGGCCGAGACGGCCAAAAAGAACGGATGGCCGCTCGACATCAAAGTCGGTATGTTGGAATCGGGAAGGTTGGGGAAAGAAGGGATGTGGGAGAAAGCTGTTGTTAGCTCTGTGGAGAGCTGAGGGAAGAGTCACTCTGTGTTGATGATTAAGTAATGGAACGTGATGATAGAAATATAAACGGTTTAGTGCTTTTGTGGACTAATTCAGCGTTGGCTTGTGTTTTGTGAGAGGGTTTGGCACCCTTGCAGCCATCCATTTTCCTTGCTGCCTCATTTTTCACCTGACCCTCTGGCCTCTTCTCTGCCCAATTCTGTCCTTTTCTTCCTTGACAATATTTTGTCTTAACGACCTTTTTAAGTGTATCATCCTCCAATTTCGGCTACTTCCCTTGTTTTTTCCTATCTCTTCTCTTACCTCCGCTCTGACGTCCTCCTGTCTGACCTCTACTCTGCCCTCTACCCCCCTCTCTCCCTCAGGTCTGATCGGCTCGTGCACCAACTCGTCATACGAGGACATGGGCCGGTGCGCCTCGCTGGCCAAACAGGCCATGGACCACGGTCTCAAGGCCAAGTCGACCTTCAACGTGACGCCCGGCTCGGAACAGATCCGTGCCACCATCGAGCGGGACGGCATCGTGAGTGATTATAGAGGATAGATAGGAGGGAGTGCCTACTGGGAAAGAGTGTGAGAGAATTGCTTTTGGAAGAGGGAGTGGGAAAGACTGGACGATGGTCATGACTAAATATTTGAGTTGGAAACTAGGAGGGGACGGGTATCTTAGGGAGTTGACATTGTAGTTAAATAGAGGACTTTGAGTAGTACAGTAGACGTTATAGTTAAAGGCGGGCAGTTTGGGTGTCCATGCGTGGTTTTCTAAGGGTTTACGTTTCAGAGTTCCTTTGCGACATTTCTGTGTCGCCCCCACCCGGCTGGTCGGTCGTGTGTCCTCACACCCTTCCCCTCTCCCTCCTCTCAGGCTGAGACGCTGCGCGAGTTTGGCGGCACCGTCCTGGCCAACGCCTGCGGCCCCTGCATCGGCCAGTGGGACCGGCAGGACGTCAAGAAGGGCGAGAAAAATACCATCGTCACGTCCTACAACAGAAACTTCACCGGTCAGTCTGCAAATGGGAAGAACGATGGAAGTGCAGAGCCGATAGATAGCTTATGAAAGGCGTTGCTGGTTCAAATGCAGTAGAAGTATTTGTTTTGAACGCCTTTTTTCGAATGTTTTGCCACTCTTGCCTAGTCCTTACTCGATTTTCAAATAGGTATGAATTATTCTCTCAGCTAAATTTACTGTTGTACGGGATTAAGCAATATGTGACGAATAAAAATGGAAGGCTGGAGATTTTGCCTTGATTACTTCAGTTTTCTCAACACATTTTATTTTTTACCACGAGTACCTCAGCAACCATAAGAACCGCTAACATTTCCTTCATCTCTCCTTCGCAGGTCGTAACGACGCCAACGCGGCCACCCACGCGTTCGTCACCTCGCCAGAGCTGACCACGGCTCTATCGCTGGCCGGAACGCTCACCTTCAACCCTCTGACGGACTCGCTGACGGGCGCGGACGGCAAGGAGTTTAAACTGGCGGCGCCCAACGGAGACGAGCTGCCCAGCCGCGGCTTTGACGCCGGCGAGGACACGTACCAGCACCCGCCGACCGACAACGCCGCCGTCAAGGTACGGGGAGGGAAAATGTTTTAGGATTATCGAAGCATGAGGGGGAAGAAGAGAGCGTTGTTCAGAATATAAAGGTGGGAAGAATTATTACGGTTTTTAGGGGGAGATTACAACAGGACGGGTGGGATGGAGGCATGGGGACCAAATGGAGCGTAAAACTGTCTTACGATTTATTGTAAACGATTTATTGACATTTTACTGCTGCCGATTAAGTATCCAAATGACACTTTTTATGGTGTTTGAAGTAAGGTAGCGCTCTATTCGCAACACTTGCGAATAGAGCGCTGCGACGCAACTCTATATTGATCGAAATTTATTCTTAGCGTTAAAAACTTCACAATCACCAATAAACGGACCGCTTATCACGGACGCTCAATGAACTTCATCAGGCCGTACCACCCCGCAGCTTTTGACCGATCTTCCCTTCCCTCTACCCCTCTACCCCTCTCTCTGCTCTCTACAGGTGGTGGTGGACCCGGAGTCGAAGCGTCTCCAGCTGCTGGAGCCCTTCCAGCCCTGGGACGGCAAGGACCTCGACGACCTCACCATCCTGCTCAAGGTCAAGGGCAAGTGTACCACCGATCACATCTCTGCCGCCGGACCGTGGCTCAAGTTCAGAGGGCACCTGGACAACATCTCCAATAACATGTTCCTCACGTGAGTGGCCCGGTAGGGAACGGGAACTGGGATGGGGAAGGGCTTTGTGGGCTATGTGGAGACTAATGAGATTGAATACACGGTGATTTGGTACCTTAACCCTCGCCGGCACAGGCCATTTTGCGTCCTTCGACGGCACAAGTTGGTACGACCCCCCTCGCGTTTGGCCCCTGATCGAGCTAGAGCTTCGCGGAAAAAAAAAACGAGCGTGTTGCCCGTCACGAGAGGAAGCCGATGATACCCAATTTTAAGGTCCTAGGTCATCGGGTGACCTTCCAGGTCAGGTCAATGACCCGAAAACCGGGAAAATCGGGACCTGTTAGAAAGTCGTTAAGTGTGGCTGCTATGGGGTTTTCGGGGGTGCTGATCACGAATATCGTGTTAGTTTTGACCAGAGATGATGTATTTAAGCATTTAGACCAGGTCGGGTCAGGTCAGGTCAGGTCAACCGGTAGGGGTTGTGACGGGTATTCGTAATACGTGTCAACCGCCTCTGACAGCTTCGTAACATGTTACGAAGACACCAAAACTACTTCGTAAATGTTCAAATGGTTACTAAATTCGAATTCAGCCCCAAAAACTAGCCTAGAAACATGTAAAACTCGAAAAAGTGAACCGAGGTTACCCGAGGTCACCAAAGGTCAATGACCTGACCTGACCTTCAGGTGACCTTGACCCCCACCCTAATGTATGGGAGCAACATCAAATCTCATGTTTGAACGTTTAAAACCACGAAAAGCTTGCAAACGCGCGGCTAATGCGAGGCGACATACGCCGATTCGCGATTTCGGCCGAACATGGTCACAGAAAAGGGGTCACAGGTCAAAGGTCATTGGGGTCAGGGTCATGAAATTTTCAGGGTAGGTGTAAAATTGATCAGTGCAAGGGTACTGAAAGTTTCGTCGCGATCGGCTGCTTTTTACGCGAGTTATTCGCGAAAAACCTTAGGGGGGTTGCATCAACCCCCCCCCCCCCTGTGCCGGCGAGGGTTAAAATAGTGAATTTGTCGCGTCTTTTCATGGTTTGACGATCATGTGTATGTTTGTATTTTTGGAGGAACTTTGACGTTCCCTCTTTGCCAAGGTAGTGAGTGGCTTCTCTATGCGGATTATCAAAATAAGTTCACTACTCGAGTTCTCTCTTGCTTGTACTTGTTGGGTTAGGGCGCATAGCCTCGTTGGGCTCAAGCGTCCGTAAAATTCGAGCTCTCTCGCATGAGTTATCTAGTGAGTCCCGCTGAACACCTTCGCCGCCCGTATATCCTAAAACCAAACTCATCCTAAAACCGTCCTGACCTCACACTCTCACCGCCTCTCACCACGGCCTCCTACCGTACTCTCTAACCTTCTCACCGCTCTCACAGCGCCGTGAATGCCGACACGGGTGAGATGAACGCGGTCAAGAACCAGGTGACGGGCGAGGTCGGCCCGGTGCCGGCCACCGCGCGCGACTACAAGGCCCGTGGCATCAGCTGGGTGGTCGTCGGAGACGAAAACTACGGCGAGGGTGAGTTAGCGGGGTCTGTGAGAACCGGGAGGTGTCTGTGAGAGTGTGAGGCTGGTTGAGTGAGTGATTGGGAGTTATGCCAGGCTTGATTTCAATGCTATAAACATTCTGGTTCGCAGGGCTGAGGTCATTTTTTTTTTAGCTGATATTGATGAAGTTCATCCCCCAGATTTAAAGCCCGGCATTTCCTATATCCTTTATGGCAATATAGAGGTACCCGCTTAAAAAGATCGCGAGCAAAGTTTTCTGTTGTCTGCTTGCGAAATCTCTTCTCCGCCTGCTACCTTTTGTGAAGACCTCTTTGTTTATTGTTTTGTTTTTAATTTCCTACCGTTTCCTAATATCTTTCCACGTGCTTAATTTCTTTAGAACGTAGCAAGCTGTCAATTAGATCTCACAGTTTTGGAATTTCCTCGGTGCCCTATGTAGAGCCATGTAGTTAGCTGAAGTCTGTTGCGACTGTCTCGTTCTACACACCTGAGTGCTGAAGCCCATGTGACCTCCCGCGCACTATGCGAGGTCGCCCGCCGCCGCGGCGGCCGGCTCCGATGGCGCCCCCTGGAGCTTCAGTTCCGCCGCCGGACACCAGGGCGGCGCTGCCGTCGCTGGTAGCCGTGCCTCTGTCTCGCCGGCCGGGCCGCGCTGAAGCCCAACTCCGGCTCGAGCTGAGCGCTGAGGAGAAGGCGGCACTGTTGGATCGATTACATCGCGCCCCTGCCGCCCCGCCGCCCGAGCCGCCGCGGCCGCCCCCACCCCCGCCGCTGCCGGCGGAACGATCGGGGCGCCATCTGGAATCGTCTCTCCTTCGTCTAGAGCGGGGACTTCAGAGGGCGAGAGCTCGGCTGACTGTGCGCACCCCGTCCCCGCCTCCTACCGGCCGAGGGGTAACAGACTCGCCTCGAGCATGGCATAGTACCACCCGGCCACCGACTGAGATCGGCTCGACACCACCCAGACCACCAGCTTTAGTACCACCGAGACCAGCGGTACTAAGGAGGGTACCGGAGGAGCGAGCGGTACTGGCCGGGTGGGGACAGGGTGACCCGCGCCGGGCGGCGTCCCTATCGAACCTACTACCGCCACCGGGTCAACCGCAGACTCCACCGGGATCTACTGGAAGAGGTGGAGTTCCAGGACTCCCTACTGCCACAGAGGGTCTATCTACGTCCCTCGGAGGACCTCTCGGTCCCGCAGACACCCTACCGGTAGTACCCGGCGCTCTATCTGAGTCCTCAGCCTCACCCAGCGTCCCACGTCGCGGCGGGGTTCGAACCACTGGACGGACCCTGAGCTGGAACGGTAGCGGCGGCGGCGGTATCGCTGGCGGCTCCACACTGGGGCTGACCGGTCGGCCGGCCGGCAGGCGACGCGCTCATACCATGGGGAAGACTGGATCGAGTAGCTCACTGGCTAGCGCTGCAGCAGTTGCATCCCCCTCGGCGTCTTTCGGGTCAGTTCCGGACCTCAAACAGCTCCCGTCCTCAGTTCCAACACCTCAGCAAAGTACCTCGAGTCTGGTCTCCGTGGAATCTCGCGGCGCGGTCACCCCGGGTCAGGTCACCGCCTGGAGCGCCGGCGCGGCCGACCGCCGCACGCAGGCACTGACGGAGGCCCTGGCTCGGGCCGTGTCAGCCACCGACAGCGGCGCAAAGCCGGAGCCTGAGGAGCTACACCGGCGGATCGCCGCGCTCCCATCAGCCCGACGAAGGCGGAAACATGCGCGGCTTCCTCGCTGTTTGGAACGGCCCCAGAGTTATACCGGTGAATCAGGGGACGCCAGCCATGGAGAGGGTACTCCAAGGAGGGTCAGCTCAGCAGTGATGACGTCACCGAGAAGGGTCAGCTCAGGGATGATGACGTCACCCAGAGAGGTGGACGAACGGCGACCAATCGGAGAGGAGGTACTGTCAGCCCGCTCGGCTGTGGACCAATCAAAAACGTTGGCGTGTGGTGTGACCTCACCGAGAGAGTACGGGGACCAATCGGAATCAACAACAGATCGAGTGACGTCACTTTATACAGATTACAACCAATCAAAGAGTGAAGTGTCGGATGCCAGCGTTACGCCCGTTCAGTGCGAGGACCGCGGTACTCTGACGGCTGCCAGTGACGTCACTGTCTCTGACGTCACACCGGTACCTGCTGCGGTGGAGACGGACAGTCTGAGTTTCACGGAGCGGCTGCTGCTGCGGCAGCTGCGCGGCTGCAGCCGCAGCTGGTGCCGGCAGCTGCAGCTGCTGCAGGAGGACACGGAGCGGCGACGGAGTCGGCTGCGCGGGGCGCAGACGGAGACGGAGGCGGGGATGGAGACGGAGGCGGGGAGGTGATTGTGCCTGGCACATGGACGACAGCTTGGAAGCTGCCGAGGTAGGGATAGCGATGCCGAGAAACGCACGGCCGATGGAGGCTTGATGTGCAGGCGATACTGAAACAGAAGAAGCGTGAGCATTTGGCCAACGTATGAGATCGCGCGAATTTCGAGCAATCGTCCGGCCGCCAGGCTGGTAAACAGGTAGACGGATTTTGGTCTGACTTCGGATATGCGAGGCATATGCGTTAAGTGCAGCTGAATTGGAAGTGTGCGGTCGGCACGGCACTATGTAATTGTAGGTACTGATGCACTGTGGTGCGTGCGGCCAGTCCCTACCGGTTGTGGCAACGGGGGGCCTAATAGCTGATACGCTTTGAGGCGGTTGTCGGGTTTTATTGTTTAATACACTGACCGGCATACCGACTCTGGTGATTTGATGTCAGATGGCGTCGACGACGATGAAGGCGTGTTCTTTTTCACATATTTTAACTACAAACGAATATACCGCATTGGTGAGATAACGCTGGGTGGCGTGAACCACCCCACGGACCCTAACACTCCCCCTCCTCCCGACAGGCTCGTCTCGCGAGCACGCTGCGCTGGAGCCGCGCCATCTCGGCGGGCGCGCCATTATCGTCAAGTCGTTCGCGCGCATCCACGAGACCAACCTGAAGAAGCAGGGTATGCTGCCGCTGACCTTCGCCAACGCTGCCGACTACGACAAGGTCCGCAGCGACGACAAGCTGTCGCTGAAGGGACTCAAGGACTTGGCGCCGGGAAAGGTGAGACATTGCGCCCACTGGAGAGGAGAGAGATTGTATGGGGGAAGGTAAAGTTGTGCTTTGAAGGTAGGAAGCAGTGGTACAGGGACCCGCAGTTGCTACTGTACACATATATTACCAATTTAGAATTGCGCTATTATTTGCTAAGTGCTGGCCATTGGAGAAATGAAATGTAGCGCAAAGTATGGAGGAATAACACATGTTTGCTCCTAGGACGTTTGTTTTGTATAATTCCTCTTACCGCAACAGATATTCTTCCAAAACTACAATCGTGCTATTTTTCCGCGCCGGTTGCCTCCCCAGAGCCCGTCCTTGGTATCGCCTATAGCTTCCGTTCCCGCTACGTGAATGAAAGTCACGTGACTACTACAGGTTTGCGCTCAGTACTAACACACCTAGCCCGAGGGCCGGTCCGTAGCGGGGAGGGGTAGAACGCCAGAGCTCCAGCGCAGTGGAGGTGGTGGTGGCCCGTATCATAAAGAGGCAACCGTAAGCAGAACTACAATTGCCGCAGTATAAGATTATGATCAAGTTTTCTTTAGATGTATTGATTGACAAGAAAGTGCAATGCTTATCCGATATAATAAAACGGTGTCCAAGGCCTTGGAAGAACTATAAAACATATTCAGCAACGTATAAATTTATTATACAGGCCATGACCTTTCACCTTGCCTCCGGGGAGGACCGCTCAGGAAGCCACATACCGATCGAATCGAGGCCTCGCAGCGCGGCGGCAGAGGAGAGTGGATAAACCATCGCCAGATCTTTCGTTTACTTATGTTTCCAGAAGAAGGGGGGGTGGAGGGTGAGGGCTGTTTTCAACCCACTCACCATTCCTTTCCTTATTAACTTATAGCTTACCGAAAAATGCAACACAATGGTGGCCGTCACGAGATGTAGCGAAGAGTGCCTCAGCCACACCGGCTTTGAGTAAACTTTAAGCATTGGAATTCGGGCCAGTGATCCTGAAGCGATATCTTTTTTTGGTCGTGCATAAGCTGGGATGACGTCGTCCAAGTTAATTGCGAAGAAACGGTTTTAGTTTCAGAACATTTATGAGGCTAGTCGCGCCAAAAAGTATACGTTTGTTGCAAAATGTCAAATAGTGATACCACAGAGTTGACGTGCTATCCAGATGATGGAATTCATTTGACACAAGAAGTCAACAAGTGGCATCGTTAGTCATCCTGCATACCTATAAATCGATTCGTCACCTTGGTTCGAGCTCAATAGTTCTTTTCGCGGATGATCGGTTTCGTTTTCTTTCCTTTTTTTGGGGGGGGGGGGGCGGGGGCAGTTAATGAGCCAGTAACCACCCTCCCCAGTCCCCTAAACAACAATTGTTGACAAATACTGTGATGGCCTAAAAAAAAATGCCCTCAATTGTGTCACGTAGGGGAGAATGAGGTAAGTTGAGCCGTTTTTTTTCGTAAGCTACAGGCTAACTTACTGATCATTTTTCTGCGTTTACGGGTTGGACGGACTTTTGGACGGACTTTTGGTCATTTGCGCATGTAATGGTGGCCAGAAATGTTTCATACCGCTTATTTTTGTACTGAAAGGCTGCGTCAAAAATCATCTTGCACGTTGCTCATCTTACCCCATGGGCGGGGTAAGTTGAGACACGTCGTGGGGAAAGTTGAGCATGGATAGAAAAAGCGAACCTCTTCTTTTCCCGGGCGCGGCGAAGAGTGGGCTCTTTTATTTACTCCATGGCATACATACTTATGGCAACGTTTTTTCCTCCATCAAAAAGTAACTGTTTAAAGCCTTCCAATAACTCGTCAAGTTTTCTATCAAGGAAGAAATCATATTATCCTTCAGATAATCTGCAAATCACTTACAACTTGTGTAATCAACAAAGAAAAAACAATTTCCTACCATTTTTATTCAGCAGAAACAAGCGCAGCTCAGTTTGGTTTTCGACAGCGGAGACAACAATGGCTTATCCGGCTCATCTTACCCCAGGTGAAAATGGCTCATCTTACCCCACCCGTGGTCATTTTCGATTAATGGCTGACACCTGCTAAGGAAAATAACCATGCACCGCAGATAACAACCATCTCATTTTAAAGGCAAAACATGTCTTAGTTATTAGGGGTTACCACATGTTACCGGGTGCTGAGCGTGAGAACGTTGCCGTCTCACGTGAAAGACGTGAAAGACGTGAACATCGTAAGCAAACGGCACATGGAAGCTCAAGTCAATTAGCGCCATAGGAGCTGAGAAACATGGGGTGGCTAAACTTGCCCCTTGGCTCATCTTACCTCACTCTCCCCTATTTGGGGCTCTCAACTTTGATTTGTTAAAGTTTTTTGTCTGTTCATTATAAAAGCTGTCAAATTTGCCGTATCATTAAACTTTTATTGAGTTTGTATTTCACACTTATCTAAAATGAACAATTTTGTCACTGGCTTCTTTTATGAATGGAATTGGATGGTCGCATGAATGAACGAATGAATAGCTCCATTTGAGCATCAGCTGAAATCAATCCTAAAATTTAATCTACCAGTCTGCAACGAAAAGGTTTAAAAATCAGTGCAAGTTAGGTGCAGTTTCTAATCTATGCCGTTTTTTATTAAGTGTCTCATAGCTCCTTAATCTTGAGCCGCTTCTCTTACGATTCATTTTATGTGGTGCTTACATTGTTCAAGAAGTTATAGTATTTGAGCTCGTTGGTCTTAAAAAACTGCTATCGAAGTAAATTAAAGTGTTTCGGGCTTCGGCACTTAAAAACCAATCGATATTTAACCCTCACCCACTTAGGCATTTCTTTTCAGCGTCTTACATGTAGCGGAGGGGCGTAGAAACTCTCAGCCATTCGGCCCTTGATAAAAATAGCCAGAGCTTCGCTGAAAAATAAAAAAGAGCGAGCTGCTCGTGACGAGAGAAATCCGATGATTTGAGGGTCCTGGTCATCGCTGACGAGAGAAAGCCAATTATTTTTATGTCCCGGTCAATGCTGAGATCCTAGGTTACTGGATGCTCCCAACGCATCATTTTTAGAGTTATGACATCGAAATACACACCAAACGATAGAGAATTGATCAAGAATCACGATAGTGAAAGTTTCAAGTCGATACCTCTTACCGTTTTGCCGCAATCGGCGCGGAAATCTGAAAAAGTTAGATTTTTCCGAAAATTTGACCTTTGACCGGTCATAAGTAGGTCAAATGTTGACCTAGGACCAAAAAATATACCACCAATCGCGAGATCTCGTTGAGAGCAATCCGTTGGTCTTTTCCGCTAAGCTCTACGACGCTCCATTTTCAAACGCCAGGGGGGGTCGCACCCCCCCCCCCCCCTGCATGGGCGAAGGTGGCAAAACACCGTTTACGGGCGAGGGTTAAAGGTAATTTGGTTCAAAGATTTAAAATTCTCAGAGAAGATGGACAAATAATAAGGGCTATTTAATTTTCTGGAAAGTTGTAAAATTGATTAACTCCAGGGCACCAAAGAATCGTCGCAATCCTTCGCTTTGCCGCGATTTATTGGTGAAAAACAGGGGGCGCGGTCAACTTACATCTACTTATATGTGTGGTGAGGGCTAATATTCATTTTATCTGTGTTGATGAATATGCAACAATTTCTACATGAACTGAGACCAGTCCATAAGAGTATGTTTTTCTCACGGACAATGACAATATTGGAGAAAAATAAGTGTATAGGTTAAACATCGATGAGAACTATATGCGGCACCGTCTCGGTCTGGCCAGCCGGGTTGCCGATAAAATACACAAATGTTTATAAGCTTCCATGATGCGCTTAAAAGACTGCTAAAAAGATTTAAAAAATAAAGATAACTACTTCATCGATTTTAGCGAAAGAAAACATGTATGCCTAATTACTTATTTCTTGCCACTGACGGAGCCACTTTTTCGTGCGAAACGTCTGGTTTTATTCGTATTGTTATTGTATTGTCATTCCCTGTGAGAAAAAAGGATAACTCTTCAGTTAGTAACCGTAACAGCGAAACGGCTCAATGTAACACAATTCACTGTGTATACGAAACCTATAATTGTCCCTAAGAATAATCCTATTTACAACTTTTAAAAAGATACAGCCAATACAGCTTGGGCATGCATTTTTTTCTGCATTAAGATAATATTCATTTATCTCCACAGAATATGGTAAATTAGTGCTGCTGAAGTTCGCTTTCGAAGCGTCTCCTCCAGGCATTCCACAGCTCTCGTGCCATTTTGGATCACGGAACATGGCTGGGCGCAGGACAGGCCGTCTGCGAGCTTGGACGGACCACGTGACCACCTCCTCCCCTCCCCCTCACTCCCGTCCCCTTCCCCAGCAGGGCGTCCGATCTAACCGCGCCCCAGGCAGTCGGCTCGGTCCGACCCTCCCCTGGTCGAGCCACGGCCCGGTGCCGCCTGAGTTTGTGCCGGGTGCAAAACTGGAGCAGTAACTAGCGCCGGAACTAGTAGTCAGCACGACCATCGTCAGATGGCAGGAGTAAATGGAATAAGCGGTTCCAGGTTTCAGAAGGAATGGGGCAGGAAAAAGCGCTGAAAACAATGTTTTGCTGATATAGCCATTAAAAGTTCACTGAATTAGGAGAGCAGCACATCATTTTAAAGCCCTTCAGATGGTGGTTTTAATAAGCACACAATAATTTCCCAATTCGCCTCCAACGGTGTCACAGGCAAAGAATACGCTGAAATACTAGTGTGTACAGAAGCAACTGCGGGTCCCTGTACTGATAGAACCTCACTCTGCGCTCCGCCGTCATATTGCCATCGTCGTGCTGCCTTGTGTTACCAGCTCTGGTAGTTCTAAATGTTGTTGGTGGCCTAAATGACACTGCGTGACTTTTGATGACCTCATGTCAACTTTGGGTGACGCACATTGATTTTTAGTAACATCAAAGCCTTGGTAAGGTTTGGTGAGTCCATGCGGTCCCTTTTGGCTTCTTTTGACCTCTGGTGACCTCTGTTTACCTTTCTTGACCCCTGATGACCTGTACTAACGTGTATTGATCTCCGACAGCCGGTGGAGTGTGTGCTGAAGCACGCCGACGGCAGCACCGACACCATCCAGCTACAGCACTCGATGAACAATCAGCAGATCGAGTGGTTCAAGGCCGGCTCTGCGCTCAACAAGATGCGGCAGCAGTCGTAGAGCGGTGCTGAATAGTGGCGCCTAGCTGAGCGTGGGTTCGCATCCCGCCGCGGGTGGACTTTTCCGTGTCGATCGCGCACGGGGGATTGGTGGTTATGGTGAGCTGTTTTTGAAGTTCCGCGCCATGTGATGAGCTTGCCAGGTCGAAGGGTCGCGCGGAGGATCCGTTTTCGGACCGGTAGTAAGAAGTCAGGGGGGCTGACAGGCTTAAATTATTCGCGCTGCATAACGTGCCGACGAATGATTGCGACTTTCCCCGTTACATTATTGTGGATTCAGAGTCCCGGCGGGACCGCTGCAGTATTGGGCGGGCTCAAATCAGGCCGAGTTTTCATCCGTCGCCGGTATTTGATCTGAGAGGCTATGGATCCAGCTGAGGAGTGGCTGGACACCCGATGTGAAACGATCGGTGGCCTTTAAGGCACGTGCAATCGCCGAGACACTGTATCTACTACCTGCACTGTACAGAGGGGAGGGCGAGCGTGCCGCATGTGTGAGTGTCTAATACATGTGTTTGGATGAGTCTTTTGAGTTCATTATAAGCTGTGTGACGTCACGTAGCGCTTTAGATGTCGGTTTACCGCTGATTGACGCCCAAGAAGCTATGACAGTGCCTTTATGAAGCAATGAAACGAGTGTTATGCCTGGGACATCATCAGGACCTAGGACACTACAGGGACCGCAGAAACTTGGGCCTATCGTTATCCTTTGACCTATCCTCTAAAGAGGAAGGTGCAGTGATAACTTTGGATGGAGACATCGATATTATTAAGTCGTCTTCTCTTACAGTACAATAGTCTCTGTTGGCTATATTTACCCATTCCACTTAGCAAAAGTCCTGCGGGTCTAACAAACGAGCACAAAATCGTTCACGGGGCACAAAACTCGCACCCCACTGACAAGAATCAACTCCATTTCTTTCAGTCTCACCACGGTAGAACACAATTCATCCACACTAAAAACTCGAACTTTTCTCAGAATGCACAAACATCTGTCCTATTCTGTCACAAGACACAGTCCTGCTACGATGCCGCGCTGCCGGAGGACGCAGCGCCACCCTCCGTCCGACCCTGGACGTTGTAGTTCCACTGGTTCCGGTAGACGGCAGGCATTTCCGCGCTGGCGTTCGCATCCTCCAACCGTTCTAGCGCCTGTAAAGAAAAAAAACGACCGTTACATAATACAAACACGTCAGTTTTGTTGTGGTAAGATAGCACTGAGCACAAAGGTATTTAATCAATGCATGCCATTTCACGTAATGCCGAGTATTTAATCAAATGATCTGTCTTTCAATAATGAAAAGTTTTCACAACACAGCCAACGATCTCCCTTTCCCTCCCATTTCCTCCGTTCCATCGCTTCCATCCTCAGGATACAGAAATCCTTCTCTTCCACGCCGCAACCCCACTCCGGGCTGGACAGGCACCTTTATCTCATGCGGGCTGCTCCCTTGGAGCGGCACCGCTGCTCCCGAGGGAGCGCACCCCGTAGCCGGGTGCAGAGAGTGCTTGGGGGGGGGGGGGGGGGGGGCTGGTCGGCCTGTCCATTCGGACGGGCTCAGCCCCGGCGACTCTCTAGGGTGTCTCCCCAGACCAATGTCTCCCCCTAATTCCTATCATCCTTCCGGCTCTGCAATGGTCTTGTCAGACCGAAAGGGCCTAACTCAACAAAACAAAAAAACAAAAACAAACCCATCTTCGCGCAACGAACTAGGAACAAGGTTCCCTCGCTCGCTTCCCATCTCGTTTCTCTCTCTCTCTCAGTCTCGTCTCTCCACCTTTCCATGCTTCTATCCTCAGGATGCTGAAATCCTTCTCCTCCACGCCGCAACCCCACTCCGGGCTGGACAGGCAACTTTATCTCATGCGGGCTGCTCCCTTGGAGCGGCACCGCTGCTCCTGAGGGAGCACACCCCGTAGCCGGGTGCAGTGAGTGCCTTGGGGCTGGGTGGCCTGTCCTCTGGACGGGCTCAGCCCCGGCGACTCACTAGGGTGCCTGCCCAGTCCAATGTCTCCCCCTAAATCCTATCATCCTTCCGGCTCTGCAATGGTCTTGTCAGACCGAAAGGGCCTAACCCAACAAAACAAAAAACAAAAACAAACCCGTCTTCGCGCAACGAACTAGGGACAAGGTTCCCTCGCTCTTGCTTCCCATCTCGTCTCCCTCTCGCTCCCATCTCCCTCACCAGCAGCAGGGGCGGTTTCGGCAGGGCGGCGGGCAGAGTGCGGACGGCCTCTGTGACTCTCTCGGGGCTCAGCTGACAGAACTGGGCCTCCTCATGGCGCGGCACCAGTTGGTAGTCGGTCAGCGCCGTGGTGCGGCTCAGGGTGACGTCCCTGGGCGTCTCCACACCACGGAACACCCGGCGCACCGTCACAGAGCCGCAGCGGTTCTCCTGCGGGGAAAAATCGTGACAGATTTAGAGAGGGTTGATAAATACGGATTCGTATCGGTGCAGGTACCGGCCAAGAGCAAAACTACCTCAGTCGACAGTCACCTTATGACGGGGACAGGTTCGGCAGGAGTTTCCGAAAATGCATCGGCCGGGAATCGAACCCGGGCCGCCCGCGTGGCAGGCGAGCATTCTACCACTGAACCACCGATGCCATGTATAATTTCTACGAGGCAGCGCAAGGAAATGTCATGAATCGGCATGAATGGCTCATAGGTCCATTATTCAATAATAGTCAATCGATGCATTCACTATTCAGTTATTGATTTGCTAAACAGATAAGTTAACATCCTGCTGTCCCCACAGCATGAAAGCAAAGCTCATGGGGCGCAATGATAAACCACATGGAATACATCCACAGGTATTGAAGGAATGTGCTGATGACCTCGCCTACCCTCTACAGATTATATACACGAGATCACAGAGAGAGGGACGACTACCCTCTTGCTGGAAAAAATCCCTAGTTATACCTATTTTCAAGAAGGGCTCCCGGTTTGATCCACTAAACTATAGACCTATCAGTCTGACGTCTGTTGTGTGCAAAACGATGGAACGCCTGATTTGCACGCAGATACGAAATTACCTGGAAACGAACTCACTGCTGACCTCAAACCAATTCGGTTTCAGGGCTGGCAGAAGTACAATGGACTAGCTACTCCTAGCTTATAACACAGTGTCTAAAAACATGGACCTTGGTGGCGTGACTGACGTCATTCTCTTCGATTTCAGTAAGGCGTTCGATGTCGTCTGCCACGATCTCATGATAACCAAACTGAGATCGATTGGTTTGACAGGTGCTCTCATTGACTGGATACGTTCATTTCTCCAGGGCAGACAGATGCAGGTGTGTGTGAAGGACATGATAAGCCAACCTAGGGTTGTCAGCAGTGGTGTACCGCAGGGCTCTGTCCTTGGGCCCCTGTTGTTCCTGGTTTATATTGACGGCGTAGCATCACAGCTGAGAAGTGAATATAAAATTTTTGCAGATGACCTGAAACTTTATGCCTGTGTGAAACATGCCCCAGGAACCTCACCAGTGTTATCCTCTGCCCAAGTACAAAAAGACATTGATACACTGCAAACCACAGCAGCATCGTGGTGTCTGAAAATGAACCCAAAGAAATGTGCAGTTCTCCGCTTTGCGAGGCCCCGCGCTAACTTGCCTTCACCGGTGTACTTCCTTGATGGACAGCAAATCCCACATGTAGATTCTCACTCTGATCTTGGTGTTACTGTCGACTCGCAGCTTAAATTTCACGAGCACATTAGGACTGTTGCACACAAGGCTAGCGGTCTGGCCCATAGTTTTCTTAAATCTACCGTTTGCAGGTCTCGCGCATTTATGTTGTTCTTGCTCACTACTCATATCCGACCTGTTATAGAATACTGTTCATGCTTGTGGCATACAGGTTATCTGAAAGACTTGCGGGTCTTAGAAAATGTTCAGAGGAAGTGGACAAAGCGAGTGGATGGAATGAATGGATTAAGCTATGCAGATCGCCTACAGTCCTTGAACCTGTATTCTGTCCAAGGGAGGCTCATTCGTGCGGACTTGATACAATGTTGGAAGCTGTTTAACGGTAGATCGTGCCTGAGTCCAGATGACCTGTTCGACCGCCCTCCACAGGAGCGGACTAGGGGCCACTGCTTTAGGATTTTCCCCACTCTCACCCACACAGACACTAGAAAGCGCTTTTTCTCTGTCAGATGCATTGCTGTTTGGAACTCACTGCCTGAGGATGCTGTCCGTGCACCTAACATAGCTAGCTTTAAGAAAATGATTGAGGTACATGCACGTAATAGCCTGTTCAGATATGATTGAGGATGAGCAGTGCTGATTTTGTAAGTAGTTATAGGTATGTAGGTTACTTCCTCGTAGCTAAGCGTGTAGAAATGTGACTGTGTTCATCTGACGAGCTTGTGGAAGACGCACAATACCAGTCAAAACTCCCAGGACTAATGGTCAAGAATATCACAACTGGGCTGGCGCGTCTGGCATTCAGGGTTCCTTCCAATTCCTTTCGGTCCTTCCACCTTGCCTTTTCTTTCCGACACAAATGGGAACCCAACCAGGTAAGAGAACCAGGTAAGACATGATGTTTGTCAAATAGTAGGTAGGTAAGCATCAGTCTTGCTGAGCGTATAGGAAGGCCTTAAATTAATTATTGTTCATTTGTTTTAAACTAAGACTAAAGCTAATGTTTAAAAATTGAGGTTTTTTGCCCGACGTTTCGCGTTTATTGCTTATTCATGGGCTAATGCTAAAACATAATTTCGTCGACATACATATCAAAAATTCAAATAACATCATTGACAGCACGCTTCACTATAAACATTGTCTTTCGCTAAAAGATATCGTATCCGTTCGATCGATCGATTGCGTTCCTTCGTATACATACGTCCATGCATCCGTTCATATCTATCGCATGTCTTTGATCTGGGATGCTATAATATCATGTAGTTTGAAGAAGCCTGGCGATACGTTTATCACTTTTTCTGTGGAAATGTAAGCGGCCTCTATCAGCCACCGACGTGTTTTCGTTAAACCTGTGTGTATGGCCTGTGCTTCGTTCCAGTTTGGTAGATGTCCTTCTTGATCTGCGTGAATGACTAATGCCTTGGATGTTCTGTGATTACGTAAGTCATTTTTGTGCTCTTGAATACGTTTTCTTAGACCTCTCCCCGTTTCTCCGAAATACGATTTATCACATTTGCTGCAAGGGATTTTGTACACAATACTGTCTGAATCTACTTCCTTTGGCTTTTTTCTAGCAAGTATCTGCCCGACCTTCTTTCCCGAAGCTGATACTACTCTCAGATCAGGCGCCAGCATCTTTGCTATTTGATCAGTTGTCTCACTATTTGGTGCAATAAAATATGCCCTTTTCTTGTCTTGTGCATCCCTCTCTGTCCTGGGCCTGTGTCTGATCTGTTTTGCTTTTTTCTGTAACTCGATCAGTAGAGACTCGGGGAATTTCAACGCCATGAAACAGGTTTAACAGGTTTAACGAAAACACGTCGGTGGCTGATAGAGGCCGCTTACATTTCCACAGAAAAAGTGATAAACGTATCGCCAGGCTTCTTCAAACTACATGATATTATAGCATCCCAGATCAAAGACATGCGATAGATATGAACGGATGCATGGACGTATGTATACGAAGGAACGCAATCGATCGATCGAACGGATACGATATCTTTTAGCGAAAGACAATGTTTATAGTGAAGCGTGCTGTCAATGATGTTATTTGAATTTTTGATATGTATGTCGACGAAATTATGTTTTAGCATTAGCCCATGAATAAGCAATAAACGCGAAACGTCGGGCAAAAAACCTCAATTTTTAAACATTAGCTTTAGTCTTAGTTTAAAACAAATGAACAATAATTAATTTAAGGCCTTCCTATACGCTCAGCAACACTTGTCAATTTATATACTTAAGCATCAGTCTGTCACACTGGTAGATGTCTTGGCCCCTATGGACCCATGACACATAGACCTGCAGACCGCATGCACACATTGACACCCCTTGGTCTTCCCCCATTTCACCTCATCCATCTCTGGCTGGACATTGATGATGCGGTACCACGACCGCTCCGGGTAGCGCTGGTTGAACTTGGTCCTCTTCACCACTCGTCCGACGCCAAAGTCCTTCAGGTTACACAGCAGCTCCCAAAGGCTCTTTCCGTAGAGGTCATGTGTCCGACCAATGAACACACGAGGCATGGTGTAGTTGTACGAGGCCTGAAAATAAAATAGTCACAATAATGTAACAGACTGCATGCTGGGACAGAATGAATTAATAGTATTCAAAACATGGGTGTTGTAACTATGAACTTCATCATCACATAACACTTTAATTTCAACAATAGGTAGGCCGAAAAGTGATAATCTTGATCTTGTCCAAAACTTCCAAAACTCACTCATCACCAACCCATCACTTCGAGACAACACACCCTTAAAAGTACCTTTTTAAGTCACTGTTTATTTGATTTTTATCCTTCTAAAAGTATTTTATCCAAATTCCTATATTTTATCGCTGTTTCAGCCAATATTTTAATCAAAACATTCAGGGCATGAATCTACTAAACAGCGCTCTGAAAAAGGAACTAATCGTGTTCGGTATAGCTCGTTTATTGTTTGGTATTTTGTTTCCTTCATAAGCTGCGTCTTGGCTGCGTCTTTGCATTCGCACAACACGCAGATAATCGAACATTACTTGAACGTCCTTTGAGCGTCCGAAACGTCGACAAAAACTTCAAAAGTGCAGTCTGTTCACCAAATTTCATGTCGACTCACGGTTACCTAGCAACTTATCATTTCTTGGGCTTTGAATGACAAATGCCAGGCAACTGGCGGATATTTTTCCGTATCTCTTTCTGGCATTTAGCTGCTGAACACGATCAGCTAAACGGCGTCGTTTGACGAGAGTAGTGGGTGGGGTAAATTATTTTTTTTTTCACACACATAGGAACGTTAAGGTGCTTAGGCCAAGCTGCTACGTGTCCTATACCGCAACAACAAATCTATTTGCTGTTGTCATCACTTATGGCCTTGCTGTGATTTTTTCATGTTTCTACTGTAACTCTTTTATTATGTATCCTATCATCCGATGTCAATGAATGTATTCCAAGGCCAAAAAGTTCTGACAGTTGACTGCATCCTTTGGTGTCTGGTCATTTCTAATCCTAACACTGTCGCTAATCAGCACTCAGCAATGCTGTGCGGAGCCTCTGAGGCTAGTTTCATCATCAATATCAATATTAAAGAAATTGCCGGCAGCTGGAATCTATTTTCAAAAGCTTCACATTGGGAAGTCAACAGAGCCACTCACGAAATAATCACATCAGCAAGGCTTGCTGAATGGAGTTATTTCATGTGACTGGTAAAAGCTGTTGTGACTTATAAGTGCAGAACATAATGGAAACTGGTGATTTTTCCCAAGGGAAAAGTTGGACTTAAAGGGACACTCCCACCTTAACATTAGTTTTGAGTTGAGATAGCCAAATTGGTGGCCATGGCCTGCAAATACCGGTTTGGGCACTCACAACATCGACAAATGCTTTAATTCGGGGATATGGAATTTCAAACTTGCAGTTTTCGGATTCTAAGGGGCTAGTGCATTGGTATGCCCCCTTAGAATTTGTGACGTCAGCGGAGATCTAACGATTTTTAAATCTTTTACTAAAACGTTTGGTAGCACGCGGTGGTATATGCTGCTTTGCGCGCAACAAATGCCGCACTTTCAAATAAAGTCGCTAGGAAAAGCGGAGATCCCAAAAAGTAAACAAAAGTAAAAGTCTAATATCTTGAAAATCGGTGAATATTTTTCGATGAAATTTGGTAGATATTCGTTTTCGCTCTTTCTGAACCGAGCGACATCACTTTCGTGCCAATTCATTAACTTTTTTGAAGGTGGGAGGGTCCCTTTAAAAGAGAGCTTAAGCCTTCACAACGCACTTGAACCATATATGGATTTATGGGTTATGACTTATGAGTGAAGAATAACACTCCTGCTATGTCTAATGCGGCTGACAGGTTGAGGTGAAGCTGGGGCTATTTCCTTACGAATGTCTACTGCACTTGCAATATCCTAGTTTTTTTTTCAAAGCTGCTGGAATGGTTGGGTTCTACAGTAATTCCATAGGAATCAGAAGCAGGCATTCATGTTTTACTGGCAAGGCTCACATTTTATTTTTCAGATTTGCCACAAAGCACCATAGTCCATACCTGCTAGACCTTTTTGGGAATAGTTCCTACAGTTGAAGATATTTTAATCATCCGAGCTGCTCTTCAATAACCAGTCATCTGATCTCAATAAGATTATACTTGTTTTCTGAGTTATAATATTTTAACTTTCTGCCTCCAGCCTCTTGTAGTAAAAGTTCACTTTTTTCTTACAGGTCCTCCTTAAAGCATTCATTTAGCCCAGCTTAATGCAGCTGCAGACCTGAGGCAGATGTGAACCACCATGTCAGGCAGACGAAATATCTTCAACAAGAATCCTGCAGGAAACACAAGGACCGTGTTTGTTCCAAGGAATGCCAGCCAAGGATCTTCCAGTGGAGGTGAGAATTATTAATTAATGCTGTTCAACTGCTTATGCTTTAGCTTTGTGAAGCATGTGTCTTAGGATGAATCTTAGAATGTCATTTAGAAACATCGGATGGTAAGCTCTGTTCACACACTCACATTTCTCCCCGTCTCTCGTCAGGGCCGGTCCCTCAGCGTTACGACGCGTCGCTGGGCTGTTTTGTGGACGCCGCGCCCGCCCCGGCCGCCGAGACGGAGCGGCCGGCGGCGCGGGCGGGTCTCACTGGTCAGCAGCAGCGCGGTGTGCGGTATATGGTCAAAGGACGCGCGCCTCATGTCTCACAGGTGAGAGGGAGAGAGGAGAATGGGAGACTGGTGAGAGAGTGTGAGATGGGAGAGTGTTTAATGTGAGATAGTTGTGAGAGAGTTGCATGTATTGTTGTTGGTGCCTCAGCCCTGATTAGTGATATTCTGAGCTGAGGATGGCACTCGGCTGAGAGTAGAATAAGACTCGATGCATGGCTGACCCAGTGGATATACCTATAAACCTTTATGTGTCTTCACACCCCAGTACTGCCTTTGTTTGTGCATTTGATAGCTGTTCAACTGTCATTGTTTTTCATTTTATATCGCTGTAACTCTTTTCCTCGCCACCAGGTGGCTCGGCGGGAGGCGGCGCCGACCCGCGTCCTGGGCCGGAGCGGCGGGGGTCTGCCGGCCCTGCCGCCTCGGCAGCCGCCCCCGCCCCCGCCGCCGCCGCCCCAGCAGGCGGTGGAGACCGGTCAGCTCGTCCTGAGGAAGGAGGGAGGGAGACTAGTGCTCACTGTCGGAGGAGACGGAGATGCGGAGGAGGAGGAGCTCGTGCTGCAGGTGAGGGCTGTTTGTATCACTGATGTTAGTTGTCGGACTATCGTCCCCGTCTTGACGAAAGTCCGGCAACTCATCTCACCAACACTAACATCTCAAGCTTAACAGTTTCCGTCCTGTAGCTTAGTTTGTAGAACATTGCATTCTCGGTAGGCCATGATATCCAGGGGTCGAGTCGCTCCGGCGCTCGACATTTGACACTCCTAACAGGGATGGTCTACGGTAGGTGGGAGCAGTCGCAGCCAGTTAGTCAGTTGAGTGGGATGGGCCATGTCCGGCTTTGATGGACACGCTAAACTTTGGCATGTATCTTCTGCCGTTATATGCCAGGAATTGGGCGATCGAACGGCAGGAGTCGGAGCCTGCGCAACAAGCCCTGCTTAGATTGCTATGGCTCTGACTCTAGCCTCTGGCAGTCTGCCCATGGCCCAGTTCAAGCCTTCGGGTACAATTTTAAAAACTTCTGACATAAAAATAAGATTTATAGCCTTCCACAAAGTCAAGGCAATGCCATCCCAAAGAAGTGGACGTCTTCTCGGCGCATTGACCGCCCCTCCCCCGTTCCCTCGCCGCCAGGTCCCGGAGGGTGCCGAGGGCGAGCAGCTGGTGCTGCAGGACGGCGCCGGTGGAGAGGTGGTGCTCCAGGTGCCCTCTGGTGACGCCACCAGCCACCGCGTGGTGCTGCCCGGCGGCTCTGGTGACGGCCTGGTGCTCCGGGTGGACGGTGGTGACGGAGAACAGCCACTGGTGATACAGGGAGGCGAGCAGCACCAACAGTTGGTGATACAAGATGGTAGTGAGGGTCAGCAGCTGGTGATACAAGATAGAACCGAGCAGCAGCACCAACAATTGGTGATTCAGGATGGAGGACAGCACCAACAGGAGATGGTGCTGGACGCGGCCGGCGGCGGTGGTGAAATGGTGCTGCAGGTACGTGAGAAAGCGGTGTCTTCTGCTAGGGAGACACTGGGACATGTCTAGTGGGACAACTTAAGATGCTGGTGCGCCTACGTAATGCGTAACGCCAACCATTAGAGTTGGACATTTCAATTCGCCCGATAATTTGATGATTACAGGATGTTTGTGACTGTTAAGCTGAAATTTTACCAGCTTATTATTTGTTTCTGTTTTACTAATTATCTGTCAACGACTTTCCTAATCAGTTTGTTTACCTAGTTACGAACTACAAAAAGAAATAGAAGGCTTTTACGCATTTTAGGATCCAATCAGCTCTGGTAGTTATGGGCGTATTCTTCCTAAACGCTCCCTATCGGTCATACCTTTTTACGGTGACGTCCTCACCCCCACCTCCTCCCGCGCAGATACCGGAGGGCAGCGCGGGCCAGGAGCTGATCCTGGAGCAGGAGGACGGCCAGCAGGTGGTGCTCCAGGTGCCCCAGGGCGCCGCCGGTCCGGACGGCGTCATCCGACTGATCCAGGTGACAGGAGAGGACGGCAGCGTCCAGTATATCGCCAGCCCGTCAGGTCAGTGGATGAGGGAGGGGTGTAGTCAGTCAGTCCGTTAGTCCATTAGTCCATTAGTCCGTCAATCCGTCAGGTCAGTGGATGGGGGGGGGGGGGGGGTTGTAGTCCAGTCAGTTCGTCAGGTCCGTCAGTCCGTTAGTCCGTCAGTCCGTCAGATCATTGGCCAATGGATGAGGGAGGGGTGTAGTGATGAAACTGGGAATATATGGCACATAACGAGCCCGCTGTAGACTCACCTTAAAACCGTGATAAGCTTCGCGTACGTGCTTGGGAAGCTTTCAGTATATTCACTCACTGAGGTGAGTGAATGAGTGAATGAGTGACTCTGAGAATAAGTGCTTTTTTACATTGTTCGATGCTCAAACTACGTTCTTATTACTCTTTTCTACGAATTTTACAGATACCTACCTATCAAATATGAGCTTTGTTGAAATTTCAATAAAAACAGCCATCATGGCATGGCCACTGATCCTGTAAGAAGGGCTACAGGCAGCGTTTGTCCTCGGAGTTCTAATACCTATCACCCGACTCGTGTCTTCACAGACGACTCTGGTTACACCGTGCCCGACTCGGCGGCTACCGTACAGCAGTTCTCCGTCAATACAGAGACAGCAGCGGCGCCATTCGACGCTCCCCAGCCGGCCGCCACCGCCACTGTGTCAGAAAAGACGCCACAAGACGGCGAGGGGGCCGTGAAAGCGACGGAGACGACGGAACTCGCGACAGAGATGACGCTGGAGGTTTCACAAAAGGAAGGCGGTAGCATGGGAGAGGCGACATCAGGGACTGATGGAGGTGTGGCGGTAGATGGAACGTCAGTAGCGCCATCAGTGATGGAGACGTCAGTCGCTGAAACATCAGTGAGTGATGGTCTGACGCAGACTGTCACCAAGAGCGAGGGAATGGTTAAAAGTGAGAAGGACGATAATGCGTCAAAGGCGAAAGATGTCTCAGATCAGGTGTCAGAGAATGCTAATTCACAACCTTTGCGAGAGGCGGAGAGTGTGTCTTTGAACCCAACCAGCGAACCATCAGATCAGAAAGTAGCCTCCAAACCTAGCTCGGATATGCTGTGTGAAGACATTAGTACAAACACGACAAACCCACAACCCGGCGGAGAGAAGGTAACAGAAATGGAGACGAAAACCCCCTCGGTAACAGTGGAGGGGGAGGGGCGAGTACCGGGCTCGAACTCTCAGAAATCGGTGGAGGAGGCCTTGGAGCAGCTGATGGGTAGTGAGGACAAGAAGACTGAGAGCTCTGAAGGAGCGGAGAAGGAGGTAAGTCTTGGAGGGAAAGAGTGATTAAGGAGGGGACAGGAGGATTGGGCTGGAAATGATTGTTTTCGTTCTGGCAGAGAAAATGATCGTTTTGAGTTTGTGGCAGCTGGAAGTGCTCTCAAATAGGTTTTGACCGACTTACATAGTCCAAGCATCCTACGCTAAACCATATCACCATTATTATCTCTGGAACATGTGTCATTCATTTTTACATATCGGCGATCAGTGGACATCCACGCCTTTGTCGCTGGATTTGATGTATCTAATTGCAGATTATTAGGGATTTTTTTTGTATGCTATTTTTAGCTGCATGTAATCCTTGATTGACATTCCAATAATGTTGTGTGTTGAGTTTATCCTGCTTAATTTACCGGAAGCCTTATCTAAATCCCGGACCCGCTATTGTTTGAATAAGCAAAGTGTACCAGCCTGCTTAATATGCTTGCACCCCGCCATTTGGTAGCGTAATCATCATATTATATCACCCACTAATCTAGCACTCTCTCCTTTTCCAGGGTACCCCGGCGCCCACCTCCCACCCCGCCCCTCCGTCCCCCGCCGCGGCGCCCCTGGAGCCGTCAGCAGCCGACGAGGCTCCGCGCGGCACCGACCCGGCCACTGACGCCGCGCGCGGCGATCTCGGCGCCCTCGGCGGCGACGGCGGCGATTCTGACGCAGCTGTCACTGTCGGCGTGGGCGTGTTCAGCGCGGTGTGTGCCGTGTGCGGCGAACAGCCGCGCGATGCGGTACTCACGCCGCTCTCCTCGGCGGTGCTGCGTGACTCGAGGGCGACTCCTCTGACGGAGGCACTGACAGAGTGTCTGGGCAGGAGCTGGGAGACGCGGCCCCGGCAGATGGTGTGTGTGCCCTGTACGGTGCTGGTCGGACAGGGCTACACACACGGGCCGCTACAGACGGTGAGTGGCCGGGGGAGCTGTAGTAATTGGGATAAAACTGTGATTTGGATCAGTAGCTGGACATCGTGTGTAAGCGAAGTTATGAGGGCTGGTTGGGTATGAGGACAGTTGGCCTTGCGAAGGGAAGGGCTGTGCACAGATGGGCTGGGGATATGTGTGAAAGACGGCTTGTTTCTGATTTTGTCTGAGGGAAATTCCTGGATAATTGTTGCAGCTGAGTACTTGGCTCCCATTAAGCAAATCAATATTCATAAGTTCACGAAATTTGGTAACTGTGCTGGTACTGCCCTCCTGCCCACTCCTTTCTCCATCCCTCTCTCAGTTCCATCTCCTTTTTTGCTCTCTGCTCTCTTCTCTTCTCTTTTATCTCTTGCAGTAATACCTGACCCTCCCTCCCTCTCACCACCTCCCCATTTCAGTCAGCCAGAGATCACCTGTGTAATATCTGGGCGATCCGGAGCGGAGAGCCCCTCCCGGAGGACGTGCCTGGTGCCGCCCCTGCCGACGTGACCCCGACCCCGACCTCGCCCCGGTCACCGGTCAAACCGAGACCCGGCAACAGTGAGTACAACAGCTGAGGTTGATTTTGTACTTGATGTTCGCGAGCTGAGATTTGAGCATTTTTCGGAATGAGCTCGATTTTAGCCCTCCTTGAAGTATCAGCATCATTAGTTTCTCAGGTCAGAATGCAGTGGGCACAGCTGCAGGTATATGGGCTTTTGCGGTTAGGATTCGTCTAGAGACGTCAATCGGATACCAACTTTTTAGTATACCGATACTAAACCGATACCAACTTGGTATTTGGTATTTCAATCGTAATGTGTTTGGTATTTTGTTGGTATCGTAAGCCCTCACTAATGTATAAGAGGCTAAAAAATCGGTAAAAAGTTGGTATTTCCCTCAGTTTCCCAAGTTGGTTTGGTTTCGGTATTTTCCCGTGGTTTTGGTTGGTATTTGGTTTGGTATCGGTATTCCGATTTTCCGTAATTGACATCACTAGATTCGTCTATCTGGTTTATGAATAAGCTGGTTTTAATTTTGCGCTACGGCTTTAAATCCACTGCTACGCGTTTCATCAGAGCTTACCTGGCTCGTAGTATAGAATTTGACTTGGTCTGCTTTGACGTGTTCTATCGCTGATCCCCCTCCACTGCTCGAGTTCCACTAACTCCCACCCCTCTCTCCCTCTCTCCCCTCTCTACAGAGGGCCGCCGCGGTCGGGGCAGGCACCGCCGAGGCCGGCCGCGGCGCACTGAGCCCGCCGCGGCGGACGGCCCTGAGAGAGACGGCGACGGCGGAGGGCCGGTGGAGAAGACACCGAGACAGTCTGACGGCTCGGAGAACAGGGTGGAAGACGGGGAGGCAGAGGGAGTGGAGGGCGAGGGAGAGAAGGCGAAAGGAGGAAAGAAGATAGAGGATGGTGGAGAGAAGAAGGGAGAGGAGGAGAGGAAGGAGAGAGACAATGAGAAGAAGGATGATGGTGAAGAAGAGGGAGAGAAGTTGGATAAAGAATCAAACAACAAGAAGAAAGGGAAGGGTGAAAAGGTTGATAACAAGGATGGAGATAAGAACACTGCTGGTGAGGAAGAGGAACAAGAGGAGGAGGAGGAGGAGAGGCCGGTGATTAAGAAGGAGCCGGAGGACGACCGGCCCGTGCGGACCATGTCCAGTGGACGACGGTCGAGGGCGCCGCGCGCCTGGTCACCCGACGTCGACCTCACGCCGGTGAGACCGGGAGGGAGTTCTTGTGTAGGGGGCTGGGTTTCGTGTTGGTGAGAGGAGCTGGTGGAGGGCATATTGGTTTGAGGGGCGGTTAGAGCCCACCACTGGAGCTTATGTCAGTGGGAGGGGGTGGAGCAGTCATATTTGTTAGAGATTTGGAGCTTACAATAGTTAGAAGGCTTGAATTACCAATACACATTTTTTTCGAAGTATTTGGATGATCCTAGGGTCTTCCAATGATCATGTTCTTTACAGTGTAGATTCATGTGATCAAAAACTCGTTTGGTAGCGGGCTTTCTGGTTGTCGCTTTGTGTTACGAATTGCTCCATTCTGTTGGGCTCAGCAGAGTTTTGTTTTTGGTCACTCTCTGTGTTACTGATGGCCCCATTACAGTTCAGCGGCGTAGTGTTTTCCTGGTCACTCGCTGTCACACCAATCCATTCCCCGCGGCACCCCGTTTTCAGCGCCGTTTGACGCCATTTATCTTTTGCAGCGCGTCAAGACAGCTCCGGACGGCATTGGCCGTGGAAAGAAACGAACCAAAGACCTGCCTGACATCGCGGCGAAGCGACTGAAACCCAAAGCCACTATGATTCACGTCAGTAAGGAAGGCAAGAAGGATGCAACATCGCCAGCAGCCACGAAGAAGGGCACATCGTCCACGTCAACCATCGATAAGAAAGAGGGACAGAAGGGCTCGAAACAGCAGACTGGCAAGCAGAAGGTTACAGGGAATGGGAAACAGACTGGAGCAGGGAAACAAACTAAAGCAGGAACAGGCACAAAAGGAAAGAAAGATGCAGATCCGAAGGAAGGTAAAGTAACGAAAGACTCAGCAAAGGAGGTTGAGAAAGCTAAGAGTAATTCAAAGGAGAGCACAGCTGCAACTGAGAAGCTGCCAACGCAAGGAAAGGATTCTGAGGCCAGTGTTGCACAGGTGAAAAGTACGAAGGATGACGCTTCAGCGGCGAAGGGCGACGCAGCAGCGACAAGCGGTGGCGCGGTAGTGGCTGAAGAAGGCGAGAAGGGCGACTCGAAGTCGTCTCCTCATTCTAGTCAGACAGCTGAAGCGCTTGATGAAGAAGACGACACGTTAGCAGCCATGAGGAAGTACATCGAACAGTGCGAAGATACTCCGGATCCGCTTGAAGGCAAAGGCCCATCAGAAGACGAGCCAGCGATGAGGAAAGACGGAGACGGCGAAGACGCGGCAAGCGCGAAACAGACGAAAGACGTGCAGACGGCAGACGAACGACTCACCAAAGTACCAGACGAAACAGACGAATCAGCTAATACTGAGACAGGCGACGGGAAGAAAAACTCTGCCGAAACAGACGATAAACCAGCCGACAAATCCGAACATTGCGATGCTGATGCTAAGAGCAAGGCAATTTCAAAGGTAAACAAGATGGCGACAAAGAAAACAGCCGCTGGGAAGGGCCGATCTCGGGCCACGGAGGCGGAGCAGTCTGAGCCGGCGACGGCAGAGGATGAGGGGAAGGTGGGGAGAGCGAGGAGAAAGCGGCCGGCAGAGGAAGAGAAAGGGAAGAGTGAGGAGGAAGGGAAGAGTGAGGAGCCGGGAGCGAAGCAGAAGCGGCCCACGGCGGGCGCGGGAACTGGAAGGGGACGCACGGTGCCCGCTCGAGGAAAACAGAACACTGGCGAGTCGGCAAGGTGAGCTGAAAAAACGAGCAAAGCTTGAAACAGGTGGAGGGGGGGGGGGGTAAGATAGCTGATGATAAGTTCACTTATGGATATCGGGCGACTTTGTAGCACTGCGTATGACTTTTTTTGCGGCGGAGGTCTTCACGTTCTTGGGGTTGAAACATTTTTAAGGGTTTGTGATTCAGGCCTAAATTGTCGTCAAAGACATATTCAAGCATCGCAAGAGCGAAACTGATTTATTTTGTCGTATTAATGATCATTATACTAAACGGATTCGTAACCATCCGCCAATATTTCTCTCTGTTAGCTGAAACACGATTTAATCCATCTTCGCCCAACCATTCCTCATTTCCTAACTAGCAAGTCACTCGTATCTATCTGGATTGACCGTAATGTGTGCTCCGTCGACAGGGGTGGCCGACAGATGCGGAGCTCACGATGAGACCGTAGGGAACACGGTGTTCTCCATAGTACG
This sequence comes from Amphibalanus amphitrite, assembly GCF_019059575.1. Lineage (NCBI taxonomy): Eukaryota > Metazoa > Arthropoda > Thecostraca > Balanomorpha > Balanidae > Amphibalanus > Amphibalanus amphitrite. The sequence continues at coordinate 3,703 of NW_024882978.1, read as the reverse complement.
GACGGAGCACCGGCGCCCCTGGGAGAGCCCGCTGAGCTCCATAGCTCAGAAGGAGGGTGGAGTTATATCAAGAGGAGTCGCAACGTTTTGGTACAAAGACTGAATCGGCGTGGTAGCGTGTGTTTTGGAGTGCTTTAGATCCAGTTTGTCATGAAAGTGAATATGTCTTGTCTGTGTCTGAGGTGGTTGTTATGTGCATGAAACGAAGGTGGATGCTTGTTTCACAGTTTTATACGCAGCTAATAGCTATGTCGTAAGCTATAGTCTAGAGGAAGAACATTTGTCAAATGGTTTTTAGTCCAGCGTGGATGTTACCCTGGTCGTGACGACTTCATAACTGAGTTGCCTGGCTGTGTGATGGCATTGAAGTCTCGAATAATCATCATCATCTGCTAATCCTCAATATCACTGCCCATTTCTGAACTCTGTCTTTGATCGGTGGAACGGATAGACGGATGAGTGTGTTGGCACGGGTGACGAATGGTAGTTATCATTGGGTAGTTTTAGCGCGCAAGCGATGATAAGGGATCACGTTGAAGATGATATGGTTTAACTGAACAGGGGAGAACCCTGCTTCCTGTTACGTGATGATTGGGGCGTGGTCGATTGGCTTTCTGCGAACGGTTCTTATTGGCGCTGGTTATCGGGGTAAATGATTATTACATGCATACAGGAACGAGGCCAAAATATTGGACGCCGGAGTCTAGATAATGGCCTCACGGCGATGATAGGTTTGCACGAGGGAAGCGAAATGCACAAGACACAATTCACTTCACGGGTTATGTTCAAAACACAACATCTATCGAGCACGTTTGCATATAAATTTGAAATCCACTAATGGAGGAGGGGGTGGGGCAGAGGACTACGTTTCAGCCTCCCTTCTGTTCGTTTCAGTGTACTTACCGAATTCCAAGCATTACGCGAGGGTAACTTACGCTGAGCTAATAGAAAAACCGTCGACAACGTGAAGTAGCAGAGCAGCGGAGCCCCTATTTGACTCTGTTCTGTTTCCCTCTCCCTCCCTCTCTCTCTCTCTCTCTGTCTCTCTCTCTCTCTCCCTCTCTCTCTCTCTCTCTCGCTCTCTCTCTTCCTCCCTCCCTCCCTCACTCCCTACCAGCTCCTCCGCTGCCGCCTGGCGTTTGATTCTCGTCGTTTCACTGGACGGGTAGGCTGTGCCGCCTCACACCACTGCCGTGCGGGTCAGCCTACCTCCCAGAATTCTGGACGGCGCGGCGGCTAGCGACTTCAGTGTTGCTATCGACCTTCGGTGGGCCGTTGTGGTTGTGACAATATTTTCCCAATCGATGTTTTTTTTTCTCTCTCTCTCTTTCTCTCTCATTCCTTTGTTTTATTCTCCTCTTTCTTCCTCTCTCTTCCTTCCTCCGCCACCCAGATAACTCATGTCCCGGTGACATTGAACGGCCCCTTCCTCGTTTATCTCGGTGAGTATTGTGAGTCGTGAGTCGTGAGTAAGTGAGTCGACTCGACAGTCGACATGCCTCGACCCTGCCTCAGGTTAGCCCTTGGCCGTTTCTCCTTTGTTGGGTGCTTAGCTGTTTGTGTTCGTCACATTTAACATGGAAGGAGAAAATTAGTCAACTCAGGACTATGTCAAGGCTCAGGATGTTTGAGCATAATGGCCCTTTCACGGTTGTACGTTTGCCCAATGCTCCTAATAGCCACTGCAAGTTGCCTGGACCATGAATGATTAACATCTTATTCTTTTCCTTGTGACGTTTTTTTTTCTTTCTGTTCCGTCTCACAGTTCTACCCATTCCCGTCACTCAATCCGCTGCAACTGGGTAATGAGTTGTTTGTTTGTTCTCACAGTTCCTCACAGTTACTATTTCTCTCAATCAATCCCAATCGCATGCACGTCAGTAAGTGCAACCTTACCTCTCTGTCCCTGCCCCTATTCTCTGTTTTGCCACTGTCTGGTCACCTTTTTCGCATGTTCGTTACCAATCTCTATTCCCTAGCCTTCTGTTTTGTGTGTCTTTCATCCTCAGGCGTCTGATCGTCTCGCAATCTTCCAAAGAATTCATTTCCCTCCATGCAAGAGCAGTACGTCTGACTTTCAGCACTACAGGAGCATTTCTTTCTCCGAGGAAAAGGCACTCGGAAGTGATCAGTTTTGTAACGCCACGTTTTTATTGTCTGCTCGGGGAGACTACTCAGTACGCATTTATTGCCTATTCTTCGGTGAAATTTCTCCTTGGGCCGCGCCTTGTTCGTGATGTTGAGTTGCTGTGGAGTGTTCAGCAGTTATTCAGACGCTACGTATAGTTTCTTCCCAAGTATAAGTTACATTGAAAGACATTCACACTTTTAATGAAACGACAGGTGTGAATGTCTAAAGCTGGTTCCAGGAGCAATTGTTTTGCCATGAAGCTAATGAAAAAGGGAGCGTAATACGACAGACACACACAAAAAAAACATTGTCCGTTACACAAAGCTGAGTATCCTCTCGGACGGGAAAATCGAAGAGAATGCAAAAACTAGCTAAAAAAAAAAAGAGAAAAAGGCCCAACATATAGCATTGGCAGTAATGCAAGCTGTTTTTATTTTCGGAGCGTCGTTTCTTTGGTATTCAAGATTATGTTGGGATATGAACTATCATGTGAGTGCATGTCATCCACGACATGTTTTGCATGGATGCGAGATGATAAGGCATGCATTTGAGCTGGTAGCATATCACTACATAAGCGCGTTACCGTGCGCACGTCAGCGACATGGCATATATGTACAGGCGAAAATTTAGTGCATTTTCTCGAACAATAGGTAGCAGTCTAAAGTTCATGCAGCCAGTTATAGTCAGTTGATGGATACCTACTTGTATGCTTTGACCAACCGTTGTAAATCTCCAACGGAATCGGTGAACAGACCTACAATAACGGTTGGACGTTTTTACCAGAAGTTTTTCTTATGAGCTAGCAACCAGCCTTGAGCATCGATCCTATATTATGGCCTTGATCGATGCACTATGTAATGCTGTTTGCACCAGTGCTGCATGCTGCTTCGAAGCCTGAATTTGTTCCCAAAATGATGAATGGTTGACTAAATACCCGTTTCGATTAGACCTCAGGAAATTACGCTAGTGCCCTTTACAAATCGACAATAAATAATACGTGAAGCGTTTCAGTTTTTTGCAATAACCGCTCCAACCACACCACCTACAGACACGATTCAACCACCAATCGACAGCTCTCGATCGTGGCTATGTGCGCGGCACATTTTTAATCGCATTCGCACCCCCCAAATAGCCAAACTCGGCCCCTCGACTATGTCGCCCGACGCTCCAGAGATGGCGCTGACTGTCTGCGTGACGTCAGCTCACACGACCGGCGATCGCCAATCATAAAACGTGCATGTCGCCGCTGGACAACCAATTCCAGCGTACTGTCTTGCTTTTGCCCTCTTGTTCTGAAAATTTGGTCAAGAAACATGGCGTATAACCTTCATTTAAAACCAAATTTGCTCCCAACCGCTTCGCCGTAAATCGTCGCAATACGCACCAGACCATGTCATCAAGCCGTGCAGAGTACCATGGCTTATTCAAAGCACTGACTCGTGCGTCCTTGGTAGCTCAGTTGGAAGAGTGGTAATCTCCTATGGAATGGGTCGCTGGTTCGATTCCAGCCCGACACGTTTTTAAAATACACATCTTTAGTTGCAGTACCCGGCCGCTAGGTCGCGACCCCGT